>NC_057806.1:41935873-42161582 GCF_018294505.1 Triticum aestivum | reverse complement strand
CGCCGCTGCCTCCCGAGGTAGCCGCGCCGCCCCTTTCTATTCCTCGGTTCGGTTTTTCTCCTAGAAACCGTTCCGGTTATTCTCTTTTTCTCCCGATTCTTTTCGTTTTCTTTCCGGTTTTTGTTTCGGTTTTCTTCCGAAACCCTAGATCGGTTTTCCATTTCTTTCCGGTCTTTTTCTCCGAAAACCCTAGATCGGTTTTTGTTCTTCTTACGGACCTTTCGTCTTAACGAACGTGATCACCGATTATTTCCCGGTTAACGACGCCCGTTCGTTTAACCGTTCTTCTCTTTCTTTTCATCGGATTTATTCCACGTCTTTTCCGCGATCGTGATCTCAGATCCGATCTTCGTTCTAGTTTATCTTCTCGCCCGTTTATCGGAATCAGGTGATTCAAGCGCCTGGAGTTTCGTCTCGAAACCGCCATTCCGTCTAATCAACTTGAACAAGCTTTTGCTACAGTAAAATTTGACCTAGTTTCAACTTGCTAGAACCGAGTTGTTTTCTTCCGCCGTTTGTTTTCCGTTTCTTTGTTCGGTTCGTTTTTTTTCTTTGCAACCGGAGTTCTTAAGTTGAACTTTCTGGTTCGTTCTCTCGTTCGAGTTTTACCTGTGCATTAGATGAGTACTTATTGTGTGCTTGTTGTTTGTCTGCGTTAGATCACCCGGATTGTGCCGCTTGTTACTTCGAAACCCTAGGACTCGCGGATCATCAGCAAGGCAAGTTCACACTTTGATCATACCTTTTTCTACAACCCAGTTTTATTGCATTAGATCAATACTCACACATTGCATGATTAGGATCTAATTAAAATGTGGGATGGGAAGTAGATGAGGTATTACCTATTACCTGTATTATTATGAAACCTTTGGGAGTTACTTCTACGTTTGCTTATTATGCCATGCTATGCTAGTAGACGTGGATTGGGTGAGTGATATCCATGACAGATGTGAGATTGATAATTTAATGGTTTATCTAAGGTGGCAACTTAAACACACATCTGGGTGGATTGAGGCACCTGATGTCTATCAGGACTTGCCTGTTTTTTTTGGACCGCCACCCAGGCTCAAAGGGATCATAAGATCTTTCATGCTAAATACTTCCGTGTGCAGCCACAAGCCATTATGGGCTCTGGCATAGTTGACTAAGTCGTGCGAACTCTTACAGGGTAGACTAGCAGATGTAGGGGAAAGTAGGTGTACCGGTCTATCCAAATGTAAGGTGCTAGCGCTTCTGAAAGACTGTGTCTCGGTCATCCGTCTTCTCAAACACCATGTAGTGCGAGAAACCAAACGGAGGCGATCGAGTCTTGTGGGGAAAAGTGTGCAAACCTCTGCAGAGTGTAACAAACTAATCATGATTAGCCGTGTCCCCGGTTATGGACAACTTGAGTATCTAGTACTTGAATATCATGTGAATCTCAACATGTTACTCTAATTAATATTGATGGGTTTAATTGTTCACTTAATTGGGATCGGAATGCTGTCAACCATTCTCGATGTTTCACAACTACCATGCTAGTTAAATAAATTTATTCCTTTGCAGTAGGGAAAAATTGGCTTTACGCAAAACTGTAACCATAGAGCTTTCCACCAGCCATATATGCATATAGTATAGCTGTTTCATTCCATTACTCTCTATGTGTTACATTGCCAGCATATTCCATGTTCTGACCCATTTTCGGGCTGCAACTTTTCATGTTGCGGACTTTTCAGACGACGAGTAAGGTGCTTTTAGGTCGTGGTCCTATACTCAGTGATGTCGTTGGAGTTAATGGACCCATTTATCTTCCGAGTCTTCTGCTGTTATCGACACTAGATGGCCTTAAGCCATATTTATTGTAATAAGTCTCTTTGAGACATCGATGTAATAAGTGTGTGATTGCAACTCTGTTATAAATCCTTCGAAGTACTGTGTGGTGTCAGCATTACTGATCCAGGGATGACACCCGAGCATAGTAGACTTGATCCATTCGGGTCGGGTCGCTACAGAGAATGGTATCAGAGCACACGTTGACTGTAGGACACGACCACTAAGCTAAAGACCTAGATCACTCTCTTCTCTTCTGACTCCTCATCTTTCTACCCTTTTAGGATGCCGAACGCGAAGATTAAGTACGCTCAACCGGATGAAGGCACACCTTTTGGATTTCACTTGAAGGAAGTCACTAGTACCTGAACATTGGACTACCAAGCTTCACCGGCACATTCAACGCCACTCTACCTGAAGAGGAGCGCTGGAAGATTCAAGCTCATGTTCCGGGAAGGACATTCGCGCCAATCGCGAAGCCCATAGATAGTGTTTTAAACATACCAACCTGGAGTCTGGGAAGGAGCAGGGCAGCCCATATCACCATAGGACGCATTGGAGAAGTTTATCAAGAAGACCTCAAGTACACTATCTACCAGATTTGCGGACGTCGAGATGAACAATGGGAGTTAATCAGCACCAAGAAGGATAGATCCATTGCATCTTTCATCCAGGAGTTAAACCAGCACATTCGACGCCACGAGAACCAGATGTGCAATGATATGATAGAGTTGAAGAATGCGAAGGCAAGGATCATCGAGCTAGAAGGAGAACTGAAGTCTACACGCAAGGACTACATGGACGAGATCGTAGCTCTAGCAAGGCACAATGGCGATCTTAAGCAGGAGATTGAAGAACTCAAGAGGAAGTTAGCATCCAAGGAGGAAGACGAGTACGTCGCATGTCCGGACAACTACATCATCATCGACGACACCGATTCGGATCCAAGTGAACCCGACTTTGAAGACGAAGCTGGAGCAGATATCATGGAGTCTTCCACCGATTCAAATTTCTAGATGACCACCAGATAGTAGTAGCATTCCCCCCTGTAATCATTATAGTTCGAGCACTTTTGCGATAGTTAGACCGATTGTAAGCCCTTGTTTGATTGAATGAAGTGATTTTGTGTGCATTTGCTCATGTGCATTGGGGTAGTGTTTTCTCTTTAGACCTCACTCTATTCTTATTTCTCGTCTTTTCTAAACCCTCAGATGCCTCCGAGATGTGACAATGGATTCCCACCGGAGCTCACTCAGTTGATCCAGCAGCTGAATCAATTGATGCAGATGTTAGTTCAGAACCAGCAGAACAACAACAACAACCCACCACCACCACCTGTTGACCACTTAGCCCGTTTCCTTAGGCTAAATCCGCCGGTGTTTTCCAGTAGCACCGAGCCGATAGTAGCAGACGATTGGCTCCGCAAGATAGGAAGGGAGTTGACCACTGCAGAATGCACAGATGGTGAGAAAGTGAAGTTTGCCGCACGCCAGCTTGACGGACCCGCAGCAGCATGGTGGGAGAATTTCACAGCCACTTACCCAGTTGACACTGTCACATGGGATCAGTTTCAGCAAGCTTTCTGCACTGCCCATGTTTCAACAGGAGCTATGGCCATAAAGAAGCGTGAGTTTCGCAACTTACGCCAAGGAGGAAGGACAGTTGGCCAGTACGTTGACGACTTCAGCAAGTTAGCACGTTATGCCCCAGATGACGTTGCTACGGATGCAGCTAAGCAGGAGAAGTTTCTGGAAGGACTGAATGGTGAGCTAAGCATGCAGTTGATGGTAGCAAGTTTCAACAACTACCAGGAGTTGGTAGATCGTGCCATCATGATTGAAGGGAAGCAACATCAGATTGAGAACCGCAAGAGGAAGTATGGACAAGGGAAGTATAATCTAGAGCCCAGCAGAAGCCCCGTTTTACACCTAAATCGGGATTTCAGTTTCGGCATACCCATGGAGGAGGTAGTTCGCACAACCATAATGGCCACAAGAATGGTAATGGGAATGGAGGAAGCAACGGCCAGAATCGGACCATCCCATCGACCCCAACTAAGAGAGATCTGAGTCAAGTCACTTGTTTCAAGTGTTCGAAGACCGGACATTATGCCAATGAATGTCCTAAAGGCCAGAATGGAAATGGCAATGGAAGCTCTGGAAAGAAGCCGAACCCTTTCAACAGGGGGCATGTGAACCACGTTAGTGTGGAGGAGGTTGAAGATCAGCCCGATGCAGTGATCGGTAAGTTTTTGGTTAAGTCATTTACCACACTCGTTCTTTATGATACTGGTGCATCGCATTCATACATATCAAGGGGATTTGTGGAAAAGTATAGCCTGCCCACTAGGATTCTTAAAACGCCTATGCTAGTAAGCTCGCCAGGAGCAGAGTACATGGCCAGACAAGGATGTTTCCAAGTGCCATTAAGTATAGGAAGGCATGTTTTCCCAACGGATTTAATTATTCTGGAATCCCAAGGTCTGGATGTGATTCTTGGAATGGATTGGCTGTCAATGTATGGAGGAAACATCGATTGCGCTAGTAAGACAATTTTGCTTACCACACCCGAAGGAAGAAGGATCAAGTATGTATCCCGGCATGTGCCAAACAGGACACAAGTAAATTGCCTAACAGGAGTTGTGCAAGAGGAAGTACCAGTAGTGAAGGATTTTCCTGATGTATTTCCTGAGGAATTGCCAGGCATGCCACCGGATAGAGACATTGAGTTTTTGATTGAGTTATTGCCAGGTACAGGCCCAATATCGAAGCGACCGTACCGGATGCCAGTAAAGGATTTGGTGGAAATTAAGAATCAGATTAAGGAGTTATTGGATAAAGGGTACATTCGCCCAAGTTCTTCACCTTGGGGATCACCCGTACTTCTAGTGGAAAAGAAGGATGGATCATTAAGGATGGTTGTTGATTACCGAGGATTGAATGAAGTAACCATCAAGAGTAAATACCCACTGCCAATGATTAATGATCTGTTTGATCGGTTGCAAGGAGCTAAAGTATTGTCCAAGATCGATTTGCGATCAGGGTACCATCAGTTGAAGATTTGAGAGCAGGACATACCTAAGACAGCATTCACCACAAGATATGGACTGTATGAGTATACCATTATGTCATTTGGATTGACTAACGCACCTGCCTATTTTATGAACCTGATGAACAAAGTGTATATGGATTTTTTGGATAAGTTCGTTGTAGTGTTCATTGATGACATTCTGGTTTATTCCAAGAATGAAGAGGAGCACAAGGAACATTTGCGTTTGGTTTTGGAGAAACTAAGGGAACATCAGTTATACGCCAAATTTAGCAAATGTGAGTTTTGGTTGAAGGAAGTTGGATTTCTTGGACACGTTATATCCGGAGAAGGGATAGCAGTTGACCCCGCAAAGGTTGAGACCGTAACCGAGTGGGAAGCCCCAACTACCGTTGGAGAGATCCAGAGTTTTCTTGGACTCGCAGGATACTACCGGAGATTTATTGAGAACTTTTCGAAGATTGCAAAGCCTATGACTGAGTTGTTGAAGAAGGATACCAAGTTCAAATGGACTGAGGAGTGTGAGGCTAGTTTCCAGGAGTTGAAGAAACGTTTGGTTACCTCACCAGTATTGATTTTGCTAGATTAGACCAAGGATTATGAGGTGTATTGCGACGCTTCACGTCGAGGACTTGGAGCAGTGCTTATGCAGGAAGGAAGAGTTGTTTCGTATGCTTCACGACAACTGAAGCCTCATGAGTTGAATTATGCTACGCATGATTTGGAGTTAGCAGCCGTAGTGCATGCATTGAAGATGTGGAGACATTTCCTCATTGGAAATCATTGTGAGGTGTACACGGATCACAAGAGTTTGAAGTACATTTTCACGCAGAAGGAGTTGAACCTCAGGCAAAGGAGATGGTTAGAGCTCATCAAGGATTATGATATGAGATTACATTACCATCTCGGGAAAGCTAATGTAGTAGCTGACGCATTGAGCCGTAAGAGCCATGTCAATACATTAATGATGGGAGAAGTACCCAAAGAGTTAGTAGAAAACCTTCGTGAGCTATGTTTGGAAATAGTTCCGAGAGGCTATGTAGCAGCATTGGAGATTCAGTCAACGTTGATGGATAAAATCAGAGAAGCTCAGAAATCTGACAAGGAGATTGCTGCTATAAAAGAGAAATTGAGCGAAGGAAAAGCAAAGGGATTTCGTGAGGATGAGCACGATACCATATGGTTTGAGGACCGTGTTTATGTGCCAAATGACCCGGAGATCAGGAAGTTGATTTTGCAAGAGGCACATGATTCACCATATTCGATTCACCCCGGAAATACCAAGTTGTATTTGGATTTGAAGGAAACATTCTGGTGGACCGAAATGAAGAAGGATATTGCAGCATATGTAGCAGTCTGTGATGTGTGTCAGAGAGTAAAGGTAGAACATCAGAAGCCAGCAGGATTGTTACAACCATTGCCGATACCCGAATGGAAGTGGGATAAGATAGGCATGGATTTTATCACAGGACTACCCAGGACAAAAGCAGGATATGACTCGATATGGGTAATAGTTGATCGTTTGACAAAAGTAGCACATTTTATTCCAGTTAAGACCACTTACAACAGTGCTAAGTTGGCGAAGATATACATGACTAGGATCATTTGTTTGCATGGAGTTCCGAGGAGTATCGTATCAGATAGAGGAACCCAGTTTACCTCAAAGTTTTGGAATCAGTTGCATGAAACTTTGGGAACCAGACTAGAGTTCAGCACAACTTTTCACCCACAGACGGATGGACAGACCGAGAGAGTCAATCAGATTTTGGAAGATATGATGAGAGCTTGTGCACTAGATTATGGATCTAGCTGGGACGATAACCTGCCGTATGCGGAGTTTTCTTATAACAACAGTTACCAAACTAGTTTGAGGATGGCACCTTTCGAAGCTTTATACGGAAGGAGGTGTAGGACACCGTTGTCATGGGACGAAGTTGGAGACCATCAATTCTTTGGACCAGATTTGATTAAGGAGTCTGAACGGAAAGTTAAGTTGATTCGCGATAGGCTCAAGGTAGCCCAGTCCAGGAAGAAGAGCTACGCAGATTCTAAACGCAAGGAGACAGTTTACGAAACTGGAGACAGAGTTTATCTTCGAGTATCCCCACTTTGAGGAGTTAAGCGCTTTGGAGTTAAGGGAAAGTTAGCACCGCGTTTTGTTGGACCGTATAGGATCTTGCAACGTATGGGAGAAGTCGCTTATAAGTTGGAATTACCAGAGGGACTGTCAGGAGTTCATGATGTATTCCATGTTTCTCAGTTGAAGAGATGCCACGCCGAGATGGCGGAAGTACCGCTAAGAGATACCGTGCCGCTTGAAGCGATTCAATTGAAGGATGACCTAACATATGAGGAGAAGCCAGTTAAGATTCTTGATTTTGCCAGCAGAGTTACTCGCAGCAAGGTTATCAAGTTTTGCAAAGTTCAGTGGAACCACCACTCAGAGGATGAAGCCACCTGGGAGAGAGAAGAAGATTTGCTCAAGGACCACCCTCACCTATTTTCTAGCCAACCCGAATCTCGAGGGCAATATTCATCTTAAGGGGGGTAGGTTTGTAACATCCCAAATTTTCAATTTGGAATGTTATACACTAGATCATCATGCATATCATAATTCTTGCATTTTGGTCGATCCTAGAAATTTCACGCAACTCAAGGACCCTCGGAGAGAGTTGGAGATTTTGTTATTTTCATATTTGAGAGTTTTCTCGAATTTGAAAAGAGGATCATTTGATTTATTTATTTCATCTTCAATTATTTTTCCGACGTCAAAATTTGAGAGAGGGAATAATATGACTTTCCCAAAATTCAGGAAAAATGAAGATTTAATAAATAGATCAAATTTTGGTCTTTCGGTGTTGTTTGCATTTTATTTGGATAGGGAAAAATGCGCGTTTTCAAAAATTGCATTTTAGGTCCGGAGTAAAGTTCATTTTGTTCGACTCATTTTTAGGAGTCGGAGAAAATTTACTTTAGTAATTTTGGAGCCCGTTTAGATTTTCTTTTCTGTGTTTTTTCTGCGCGCGAAACCGATTTAAAAAAAAATCCAGCAGGCCAGCCGGGCCAAGGCCCAGCCAGCCGGCCAGGCCCCAGCCTCCCCGTCGCGCGCGCCAGCGCTAGGCAGGCGCCAGCCACCGCCTCCACTACCGATTCCCAGGAGGAACCCTTCTAGGCCGAATCCTAGTAGGATTCTTAGCCCCCTTTCCTTTGTTTCGTTTTCCTTTTTCTACTCTATTTCTTGTCCCCTACCCCAAGTCTCCTCTCCCCTCACCTATATAAATACCCCCACAACCCCCCTCTCCTCACACCAAAACCCAAGCCCCTCTCTCCTCCCCAAGCCGCGCCCCACCCCGCGCCCCTCACCCGCCGCCGCCGCCTTAGCCGCCGCCGCCTCCCGAGGTAGCCGCGCTGCCCCTTTCTATTCCTTGGTTCGGTTTTTCTTCTAGAAACCGTTCCGGTTCTTCTCTTTTTCTCCTGATTCTTTTCGTTTTCTTTCCGGTTTTTGTTTCGGTTTTCTTCCGAAACCCTAGATCGGTTTTCCGTTTCTTTCCGGTCTTTTTCTCCGAAAACCCTAGATCGGTTTTTGTTCTTCTTTCGGACCGTTCGTCTCAACGAACGTGATCACCAATTATTTCCCGGTTAACGACGCCCGTTCGTTTAACCGTTCTTCTCTTTCTTTTCGTCGGATTTATTCCGCGTCTTTTCTGCGATCGTGATCTCAGATCCGATCTTTGTTCTAGTTTATCTTCTCGCCCGTTTATCGGAATCAGGTGATTCAAGCGCCTGGAGTTTCGTCTCGAAACCGCCGTTCCGTCTAATCAACTTGAATAAGCTTTTGCTACAGTAAAATTTGACCTAGTTTCAACTTGCTAGAACCGAGTTGTTTTCTTCCGCCGTTTGTTTTCCGTTTTTTTGTTCGGTTCATTTTTTTTTCTTTGCAACCGGAGTTCTTAAGTTGAACTTTCTGGTTCGTTCTCTCATTCGAGTTTTACCTGTGCATTAGATGAGTACTTATTGTGTGCTTGTTGTTTCTCTGTGTTAGATCACCCGGATTGCGCCGCTTGTTACTTCGAAACCCTAGGACTCGCGGATCATCAGCAAGGCAAGTTCACACTTTGATCATACCTTTTTCTACAACCCAGTTTTATTGCATTAGATCAATCCTCACACATTGCATGATTAGGATCTAATTAAATTGTGGGATGGGAAGTAGATGAGGTATTACCTATTACCTGTATTATTATGAAACCTTTGGGAGTTACTTCTACGTTTGCTTATTATGCCATGCTATGCTAGTAGACGTGGATTGGGTGAGTGATATCCATGACAGATGTGAGATTGATAATTTAATGGTTTATCTAAGGTGGCAACTTAAACACACATCTGGGTGGATTGAGGCACCTGATGTCTATCGGGACTTGCCTGTTTTTTTGGGCCGCCACCCAGGCTCAAAGGGATCATAAGATCTTTCATGCTAAATACTTCCGTGTACAGCCACAAGCCATTATGGGCTCTGGCATAGTTGACTAAGTCGTGCGAACTCTTATAGGGTAGACTAGCAGATGTAGGGGAAAGTAGGTGTACCGGTCTATCCAAACGTATGGTGCTAGTGCTTCTGAAAGACTGTGTCTCGGTCATCCGTCTTCTCAAACACCATGTAGTGCGAGAAACCAAACGGAGGCGATCGAGTCTTGTGGGGAAATGTGCGCAAACCTCTGCAGAGTGTAACAAACTAATCATGATTAGCCGTGTCCCCGGTTATGGACAACTTGAGTATCTAGTACTTGAATATCATGTGAATCTCAACATGTTACTCTAATTAATATTGATGGGTTTAATTGTTCACTTAATTGGGATCGGAATGCTGTCAACCATTCTTGATGTTTCACAACTACCATGATAGTTAAATAAATTTATTCCTTTGCAGTAGGGAAAAATTGGCTTTACGCAAAACTGTAACCATAGAGCTTTCCACCAGCCATATATGCATATATTATAGCTATTTCATTCCATTACTCTCTATGTGTTACATTGCCAGCATATTCCATGTGCTGACCCGTTTTTGGGCTGCAACTTTTCATGTTGCAGACTTTTCAGACGACGAGTAAAGTGCTTTTAGGTCATGGTCCTATACTCAGTGATGCCGTTGGAGTTGATGGACCCATTTATCTTCCGAGTCTTCCGCTGTTATCGACACTAGATGGCCTTAATCCATATTTATTGTAATAAGTCTCTTTGAGACATCGATGTAATAAGTGTGTGATTGCAACTCTGCTATAAATCCTTCGAAGTACTGTGTGGTGTCAGCATTACTGATCCAGGGATGACACCCAAGCACAGTAGACTTGATCCATTTGGGTCGGGTCGCTACAGATTACCTACACCCCAGGCAAGGGAAATGTCATGGCTGATGCGCTAAGTCGTAAGTCCTATTGCAACAATCACATGTTGCAGCAGGGCCAACCACTTCTCCATGAGGAATTATGTAAACTTAACCTTCACGTTGCTCCTCACGGATTCCTTTCTACCTTGGTGGCGAAACCTACTCTTGTGGATCATATCATAGAAGCCCAGAAGCATGATACGGGGATTACCCGGATCAAGAGAAACATTGCCAAGGGCATTGCTGGTAGTTTCTCTATAGATGATCGAGGTGTTGTTTTCTTTGGGTATCGCCTGGTGGTCCCCAAGAAGCAGCATCTTCGGCAACTAATCCTTAAGGAGGCCCATGAATCTCCTCTCACGATTCATCCCGGTAGTACTAAGATGTATCAGGACCTGCGCCAGAGGTTCTGGTGGACTAGGATGAAGAGATAAATTGCTCAGTTTATTGCTAACTGCGACATTTGTTGTCGCGTTAAGGCAGAGCATCAAAGGCCTGCTGCCACCCTTCAACCTTTAGCTATTCCTGAGTGGAAATGGGATAAAGTTGGTATGGACTTCATCACCGGCTTTCCCAGGACCAAGAAAGGGAATAATGCTATCTTCGTAGTCATTGATCGTCTTTCCAAAGTGGCTCACTTCCTACCTGTTTGAGAGAGTATCACTGCTAGTCAGCTCGCTGACTTATATATTTCTCAAATAGTTTCACTTCATGGTGTTCCACTAGAGATCAATTCAGACCGTGGTAGTCTTTTCACTTCTCATTTCTGGGAGAGTTTCCAAACTACCATGGGCACCCATCTTTCCTTCAGTACCACTTTCCACCCTCAATCAAGTGGTGAGGTGGAAAGGGTCAATCAAATTCTCAAAGACATGCTTAGAGCTTGTGTTATCTCATTTGGTATGGATTGGGAGAAGTGTCTTCCCTTCGCCGAGTTTGCTTATAACAATAGCTACCAATCCAGCCTCAAGAAAGCTCCTTTTGAGGTTCTGTATGGACGAAGATGTCGAACACCTTTGAACTGGTGAGAAACCGGTGAAAGACAATTCTTTGGACCGGATATGATCCAGGAGGCAGAAGAGCAAGTTCGCATCATTCATGAGAACTTGAAAACAGCCCAATCTCTTCAAAAGAGCCAGTATGACCGTAGTCATAAGGAAGTGGCTTATGAAATTGGCGACAAGGCTTATCTTCGGGTTACTCCCTTGAAGGGTACCCATCGTTTCGGTATCAAGGCCAAGTTGGCTCCTCGTTACATTGGTCCCTTTCTCATTCTCGCTAAACGAGGAGAGGTTTCCTACCAGTTGGAACTACCCCCACATCTTTCTCGAGTACATGATGTCTTCCACGTCTCTCAACTCAGGCGTTGCTTCTCGGATCCCGTCCATGGAGTGGACCATGAAACGCTTGATCTCCAAGATAACCTCACTTATTGAGAGTACCCCGTCCGCATTCTGGATCAAACCGAGCGTGTCACTCGGCGTCATAACATCAAGTTTCTCAAGGTTTAGTGGTCTCATCATTCCGAGAGAGAAGCTACCTGGGAGCGTGAAGATCGTCTTCGACTTGAGTACCCCGCCTTCTTTCCGCCAACTCCTGAATCTCAGGACTAGATTTTTCCGAGTGGGGGCGAGTTGTCACATCCCTAGTTCTGGTATGACCTAGGCTAGCCTTCACGTTTGCATCATGTTTAAATTCCATTTAAATTTGCAGTGGGGATTTGTGAAACCCTCATAAATCATTTCTGGAAATAATCTAGATAAAAATTGCTCCAAAAAGGTCCAAGAAAATGTTCATGTTACTCTCTGAAAATATTGGTAAGAGGTAAAAATCAAACCAATATTTTTAGGAGCTCATAAATATTTATTTTGGACATTTGGAATTAATCCAGTAATTATTTGCGTTGGATAAATATTTATATATATATATAATATTGTCCAATAATTCTGAATTTTGGTGAGGGGCTTTGGATTAATTCCTTAGGTCCCTGCAAAATTTGAGAGAATTAAATAAAATGGATTAGTATTATTACTAAGTCCAAACAAAATGCAGAAAATAGAAAACATTAATAAATAGAAAACTAGGGAGAGGGAGATACTTACCTGGAGCCTCTGGCCGGCCCGTTCCTGTTCAGGCCCAGCCCACCAGGGGCAGAGCCGTCTTCCTCCTCTTGCCAGTAGGCAGAGGGGAAGCGGTGCCCGACACCGTGCACACCGGCACGCAGCTGCCTGCCTGGCTCCTTCTCCTCACGCTAGACGTCGCCATGCCCCCCCCCCAAGCCTCTCTCGCTCTCTCCCGTGCCATTCTCTCCTCCCCCCTCGCTCCCTTTCTCGCGGCCGAAATCGCCATCACCGCCGTCCACAGCCACCGTGGCCTCGACCACTGCTGCACCTCCCCGACACGCTCCCCAGCTCCGCCGCGACCCCCTCTCCCTCCTCACCGAGAAAGCAACCCGGGCGAGCTCCGCTTCGTCCTCACCACCGTCTTCTTCATCATCGGCCGCCAGAGATCGTTGTTGCCATTCCGCCGCGTTGGACCATCCCCGAGCTCGCTGACGCCTCCGCAGGATCCGCTGTGAGCCCCGCCGTCGAACCCCCCTCTTCCCTGCTCTTCTGGTGCCCTCTAGCCTCGTCTGCCACCACGGCCGTAGCACCTCGCCGCCAGCCATGGCACCACCGTAGCCATAGGCCGAGCCAGCCGCTCCCGCATGCGTCAACGTGCTCCTGGTGACGCCAGGAGGCCGTAGAGGCCTCCGTGGCGTCTGCCGTGCCCTGCAGCCACTTTCCGCCCGGAGCCGTGCTCCGGCCGCCGCCGCGAGCTCCGCTCCGGCGAGCTCCGGCCACCCCGCGTCCTCCCGTCGCCTCCACTAAATGTGCGAGAGCCCGGGCTACACCCCGGTGCCCTTAGTCGTCGCCCCCGTGGCCTGAATCGCGGACACCGCCGCGTCCAGAGATCGCCGGCGACGACCTCGCCGGCCTGACGTGCAGGCCCGGCCTGCCAGGTGATTAGCTTTAAGCTAATCACCGTTTAACTAATCCCTAACACTGACAGTGGGCCCAGGCGCCCTAATCCTGATTGCAATGTTGTTAGTATGAATTCTTTGAATATCCATGATGCTAATGATATGCAAAACCATAAGCTTGGGGATGCTATATTTGATGAATATAATATTTTTAGTCCCCCAAGTTTTGATGAGAAAATTTATTATGATGATTGCATGCCTCCTCTTTATGAGGATTATATTGATGAAAGTGGATTTGGAGAGGTCATGACTTTATTTAATGATGAATCCACTATTTTGGAGGAGGTTGCAATTGATTAGGACAACAAAGTTCCTATATATGATGATTATGGTAATGACATGTATGCTATATTGAATAATTATAACCATGAAACTTGTCAGCATGATTTTAATTTCCAATCACATGAGAGTTATTTTGTTGAGTTTGCTCCCACAATTATTGATGAGAATAAATTTCATTATGTGGAGAGTAATAAGTTTTCTATGCTTTTGTATCATGAAAAGAATGCTTTATGTGATAGTTATATTGTTGAATTCATTCATGATGCTACTGAAAATTATTATGAGGGAGGAACTTATGCTTGTAGGAATTGCAATAATATCAAGTTTCCTCTCTATGTGTTGAAAATCTTGAAGTTATGCTTGTTTTTCCTTCCTATGCTAGTTGATTCTTGTTCCCATAAATTGTTTGCCGACAAAATCCCTATGCATAGGAAGTGGGTTAGACTTAAATGTGTTTTTCATGTGCTTCATGATGCTCTCTTTATGTTTCAATTCTTATCTTTTACGCGAGCATCATTGAAATCATCATGCCTAGCTGAAAGGCATTAAAGAAAAGCACTTGTTGGGAGACAACCCAACACTTTTACCTACTGTTTTTCTGTGTTCACATGATTAGGCTACTATGGTAATCATGTTTTATTGCTTTTGTTTCAATAAAGTGCCAAGTAAGTCCTTTAGGATGGTCTATGGTGATAGTTGATTTGATCTTGCTGAAAAACAGAAACTTTTGTGCTTGGGAAAGCAATTCTAATTTTTAACAAAAGCATGATAAAATGCTGATTCTTTTTTGCGGAAGTTTAATAGAGAAATTTCCCATAAAATTTTAATTTTTGGAGTAGCACAAGTATGGTTGGAGTACAAATTACTATACACTATTCTGTTTTTGACAGATTCTGTTTTCAATGCATAGTTTGCTTCTTTTCTAGTTTCCATGGCTTATATTGCTCAATATAATTTGTGAAAATGAATGCTATAGTAGGAATTGTGTGGAAAAAATTATGAATCTTGTCTTTGACAGTACCAAAGTGAAATGGTTTGCTCTTTATCATACTAACCTATCTCATGAAGTTCCGTTAAGTTTTGTGTGATTGAAGTTTTCGTGTTTTGGGTGAGATATCGATATGAGGGGAATAAGGAGTGAAAAGATCCTAAGCTTGGGGATGCCCAAGGCACCCCAAGTTAATATCCATGGAAGATCCAAGCAACTAAGCTTGGGTATGCCCCGGAAGGCATCCCCTCTTTCGTCTTCAACATTATCGGTATCCTCACTTGGAGCTATGTTTTCATTCGTCACATGATATGAGTTTTACTTGGAGTGTCATTTTATTTTGTTAGGATTTGCTTGCTGTGGTTTAGAATAATATTTTGCATCTTTCATTTCAATAAAAATGTCAAGGATAGCCTTTACCATGCTTATTTTGCAAGTCTACATGTTGATGTTTGAAAACAGAAAGTTTACCGTTGTTACAAAAATTCCCTAGAAAAGTAAGAATGCGATAAAATGTTGAAACTTTTTGCAAAATAAGCTCTGATGAATTTTCTACAGTGTGGTAAATTTTCATAACTTTTGGAGTTAGGGAAGTATTGATACTCTTGCATTCTTTACAAACTGTACTGTTTTGGCAGATTGCTGTTATATTTGCATTGTTTGCATATGTTTGCTTGTTTAATGATTATTCTATTTGGGGATAGGAGTATTAAATTGCAGAGGAATTTAGTATGCAATGTTGAATAATAATTTTAGTGATTTTATACAGTAGAAAATGATAAGGTTTTTGCATTGGTTTATACTAACTTATCTCACGAGTCTTGTTGAGTTTTGTGTGGATGGAGTTTTTCATATTTAGGAAAACCATGATATAAAATGAACCAAGGAGACACAAAAGCTCAAGCTTGGGGATGCCCAGGGCACCCCAATATAATATTTCAAGAGGTCTCAAGCATCTAAGCTTGGGGATGCCCCGGTAGGCATCCCACCTTTCTTCTTCAACAATTATCGATTAGTATCGGTTGAGCCTAAGTTTTTGCTTCTTCACATGAGTTGTGCTATTCTTGGAATGTCATTTTTTTTTGCTTTCTGTTTTAATAAAAACAATTAGATCTGAAAGTTTTTAAATAAAATAGAGTCCTCAAATAGTTGCCAGGGAGGCTAGGTAAGAGGCATTCACATCCCGTCAATGAAGCTCTTTTCTATGGAATTCCTCTAGTGCTTCAGTTATATATTTTCTAGCACGGTGTGCTTTAGTATTTTTGAAGAAGTTCTCTCTTGCTTCACTTAAATTAATTTGAGAGAAAGAAATATTATGCTCATGATCTCCACTTATATCTTTTTGGAGTAGCTTGTCATTTACTCTTGTGCTTCACTTATATCCTATGAGTGAATTGTTGAATAAACTGAATACCATGAAGTTGAAAGCATATCATGCCTAGTGGTAGCTTCACATTGAGTTTAGAAAGTGAAATCTTTCGAGGCTTGACAATCACAATATTGGTCATACAGCAATTCATGAATAATTAGTATAAGGAAGAGAACTTTCACATGCAAATACACTATCATGGAAATCTTTTGTGATTGTGAGCCCCCATCAAAATATTATATGCCAAAATTGTTGACATTGGACAAGGAAGACAATGTAATGGTTTATGTTTGTTCATATCCACATAGAAGTTATATTGTCATAGATCCTTCAACATGTGGTGCTTGCCCCCTATCTTTGCTAGCCAAAAATTCCGCACCAAGTAGAGATACTACTTGTGCATCCAAAAAACCCTTAAATCCAAATCTTATCTTCAAGAGTCCACCATACCTACCTAAGGATTGAGCAAGATCCTTCAAGTAAGTTGTCATCGGTTTAATAAGGCAATAAAAATTGCTTCTAAAAGTGTGATATCATTTAGTGTAAGAGAAAATTGAGCGTTGTACGAACTTGTGATGGTGAAGAATAAAAGCGACAGACTGTATAATAAAGGTTGCCATCACAAGGGGCAATACAACGTGACGTTCTTTTGCACTATGGGGTTGAGCATACAAACAAATAAGCGCATGGCAACCTCTGTTTCCCTCTGCGAAGGGCCTATCTTTGTAACACCCACGATGTGGCTATATCTCCCATGTGTAGGAGCACGACTTAGAGGCATAACTGCATTGTAGGCATGTCGCAAGAGGGGTAATCTTTACACATCCCATGTACTGAATAAGAAAGGTATAAAGAGTTGTCTTACAATCGCCACTTCACACAATACATGAATATAGCATTACATCAACCGGAATACATTCAAGGTCCGACTATGGAACCAAATAAAGAAAGACAACCCCTAATGCAAAAGATCCCCGATCGCCCCAACTGGGCTCCACTACTGATCATACGGCAACGGAACAACACAACGAACATGATCTTCATCGAGCTCCTCCTTGAGCTCGGTTGCGTCACCTGCACGGTAATCATCGGCACCTGCAACTGGTTGAAGTAACTTGTGAGTCACGAGGACTCAGCAATCTCACACCCTCGCGATCAAGACTATTTAAGCTTATGGGTAGGAAAAGGTAGTGACGTGGAGCTGCAGCAAACACTAGCATATATGGTGGCTAACATATGCAAATGAGAGCGAGAAGAGAAGCAAAGCACGGTGGTATACTAGAAGTGGTCAAGAAGTGATCCTGAAACCATTTACGTTCAAGCATAACTCCAACACCGTGTTCACTTCCCGGACCCCGCTGAGAAGAGACCATCACGGCTACACACGCGGTTGATGCATTTTAATTAAGTTAAGTATCAAGTTCTCTACAACCAGATATTAACAAATTCCCATCTGCCCATAACCGCGGGCACGGCTTTCGAAAGTTCAAAACCCTGTAGGGGTGTCCCAATTTAGCCCATCACAAGCTCTCACGGTCAACGAAGGATATTCCTTCTCCTAGGAAGACCCGATCAGACTCGGAATCCCGGTTACAAGACATTTCGACAATGGTAAAACAAGAGCAGCAAAGCCGCCCGATGCGCCGACATCCTGATAGGAGCTCCACATATCTCGTTTTCAGGGCAACACCGGATGAGCAATCCGTACAACTAAAACCAGCCCTCAAGTTTCCCCGAGGTGGCGTTGCAAGGAGCTCTAGTTCGGACCAACACTTAGACAAGCACTGGCCCGGGGGGGTTAAAATAAAGATGACCCTTGGGTTGGCCGACCCAAGGGAAGGGTAATAGGTTGTTAGGCAAATGTAAAACCAAGGTTGGGCCTTTTTGGAGGAGTTTTATTCAAGGCGAACTGTCAAGGGGTTCCCATTATAACCCAACCGCGTAAGGAACGCAAAATCAAGGAACATAACACCGGTATGACGGAAACTAGGGCGGCAAGAGTGGAACAAAACACCAGGCATAAGGCCGAGCCTTCCACCATTTACCAAGTATATAGATGCATTAATTAAATAAGAGATAGTGTGATGTCCCAACAAATATCCATGTTCCAACATGGAACAAACTTCATCTTCACCTGCAACTAACAACGCTATAAGAGGGGCTGAGCAAAGCGGTAACATAGCCAAACAACGGTTTGCTAGGACAAGGTGGGTTAGAGGTTTGACATGGCAATATGGGAGGCATGATATAGCAAGTGGTAGGTATCACAGCATAGCAAAAGAGCGAGCAACTAGCAAGCAAAGATAGAAGTGATTTCGAGGGTATGGTCATCTTGCCTACAAAGTTCTCCGAGTTGACGAAAACTTGATCCTCGTAATCATACTCAACGGGTTCCTCAAACATGAACTCGACTCCCAGCTCTATCCAAGGCAAGAACACAAGCAAAGGAAACCACAATCAACCACGGTGTAATGCGCAAGCAACATGATGCAAAACATGGCATGATATGCGGGATGTGATATGCAATGCATATGCGAGCTCCAGAAGGAAAATATTGATCAAGGCATCAACTTGGCAAACCAAGAGTGCCACTGGAAAGATGAGTTGATTTCGGTCGAAATCGATATAAAGATCACCGGAATCGGATGCACGGTTTGCAAATGGCAAGCAAAACAATAATGGCACAATTCTGCGATTAACAGCACGATGCCATCTAAAATGCAACAAAAAACTAAGCTACTGCACTCTAACATAGCAACAAAGCACATGACAGTGATCTACTCAAGATGCTTGACAAAATATGAACACTGAGCAACGGCTAAATCACACAAGAACAGGTTCAAACAATCATGGCAAAAGTGCAAAAGATAACAGCATCACAGACTTAGTGAAAATACTAACATCCAGGAATTAACATCAGGAAGCAATGTTTAGAGCAAGATAACAACATGCTACAGGATCATAACATAGCAACACAAGGCATGGAATGAATCTACTCAAAGCATATAACAAAAGTCCCTTACTGACCATAAGCCAAAAAGGATCAGAAGATATGATGACACCCATGTAAACATAGCAAGTTTCGTAAACAGATTCAGACTTAGCAGAAAACTGGACATGGCATTAACAGAATTATGAAGGCATGTTTGCGAGCTCGATGCACTCAACAAAAGGCTTTGCATGACAAACTAAGCATACTACCAGCAAGAAGGCATGATCAAGAAGCTAACCATGGTAAGAACAATCTCATAGCATGCATGAATCAACTACAACAACCTTGGGAAAATTGATTAACACGTAACCAATCTGCCAGGAACATTTTATAACAAAAGTAGAGCAAGATTGAGTCATGCTAGGCTACTCCATAAATGCAAACAGGGACATGGATGGATAGAGCATAACAACATCTCAAAATCATCCTTACTGAACATACCCAGAATAAGCATGGATCACTCTGTAACAAGATGAATACATGGCATTAAAATAACAACAGGGAAAAGACTTAGTGAAATTCTAAGCCTCTGAAATCAGCAATATCGCGAGAGCTACTTTGCATGCTTGTGCTAGTCACCCCATTGATCACAAAAATACATGGCATACACCCCTGTAAAGATGGCATGGCATAGCCCAAAACACATGTAGAGCTCATGTTCATATGCAGCACATAATAAACATGGCAAAAATGACAAATGCTCATAAACTGATAAGAAACAGGAACTAACATTTTATAGCACTCTTGTGACAGGATTTAGGGCATCAAGATGGACTCAAACAAGCATGATGCAATGGAACAAAATGAAGAGGACATCCTAACGAACATTTTGATATATTATATGCATGAATCAAAGTTACGAGCATGGAGATATGGCAGGTCAAAGAATGCAACATGCAACAGTTTTTCAGGGACTTAGCCAAAATACTGCGAGCGCTGAATAACTAGACGACGCCCGAGGCGGCAGATAGCACAGACGGCGGCTGCTCATCGAAGCGGGCCTGGCCCAGGACGGAGAGGAGGAGGCCTGGCTTGGTGGGGCTGGGCCGGCAGCAGGGCCTCGCGGGGATGGGCCCACGCGCGAAGCGCGGCTGCGCGTGCGCCTGCACGCATGCACGGTCGAGGAAGGCCGCGCCGGCGGCGGTTGGCGGCGGCTCGACGGGAGGACGATGACGAGGGGCGGCGCCGGCAGGTCGGCGAGGCTGGGAACGGACAGATCCGAGGGCACGGGTCCCAGATCCGACGACGAACGGCAGCGGTGACGAGCTTCCAGGGTGGAGGCGGCTCCCGAGCTCGGGCGGTGGCAGCCATGGCAGAGCTCTTGCGGGAGAGAGAGAGTGAGAGAGAGAAAGGAGAAGGTAGGGGAAGGAGGAGCAGGGGAGGTGAGGTCCGGCCTGGTGAAGGTCGCTGACGGCAGCTCCGGCGAGCCGGACGAGGTGGCGGTGGCGCTTGTCGCCAACGTGGGGAGGAGATCGGGATCGGGCTCCACCCGATCCAGGTCGAGCGGGGGGAAGCGGGGAGCTCGGGGCTGCGGGCTTCGATGGGCTTCCCAGGGCCCGATCTGGGTCCTGGTGGGCCCGCGGCGGTGGGAGGAGGGAGGCGCTGGCAGGGGGCACGTGGCGCGCTGCTACTGGCCCTAGGCGTCGGTGACGGCGGTTTCAGGTGGCGGCTCGCCCGCTGGGGCAGTGCCAAGCGGCGGCGACGGGTTAGGCCGGCGCGGAAATTGATGAGGGGAGGTTGGTGGCGCAGATCCCGAGGGGGGAGGTAGGTGGAGGCCAAAAATGACATGAGGGGTCCTATATATAGCAGTTTTTGGCTAGGGTTTGGTCTAGTGGGTTCTTCGGACCCTCCGATCGCGATCGGGCGGTTTCGGACACGAGGAGAGGTAGGCTGGGTCTAGGTGGGCTGTGGGAAGACAAGAGAGGGCAGCCCGGCACGGGTTTCCGGAGACCGAAAACGTCCGACGAATAAACCGACAACGGTGCCGCTGCGGATGGCGGTTGTGCAGTCAAACGGACTCCGAATGTGACGAAAATTGATAGGCGGTCTACCTACTCTAAAAAACACTGCATGCAAAGTTTCATCTCATTCCAAGAACATTTTAAGGCCACTCACGAAATGAGGTCTGAGGGGTGCCACAGGCGCGTGTGGGAGTGTCGGAACGTGAAACGGACAACGGGGAAAAAGACAGGATGCAAGTTTGAAAAACATGAGGATGCAATGCATGTGATGACATGGCAAAATGCAACATGAAAGCAACTGACATGGCAATGAAGGCGAATAATTGGAAGACACTTGGCGCAACGGTCTGAGGCGTTACAACACTCCACCACTACGAGAAGATCTCGTCCCGAGATCTAGGATGGCACCGAAGGGAAAAGAAGAGGAATATAAGAGGTAAAACTAAGTTGCTTCTTTGACAAACGAGTGAAACCAAAGAACCTTGAAAGGTTAAACCATCTTCGAGAAAAGAGTACAACGAAGAAGATCAAGGTTGAAAACACTCTGTCAGAAAAGAGAAACAAGGAAGAACAAATTCGGACAGCACTCCGGTTGAAAAGAGATGCAAGACTTGATAAGGCAAAAAGAACTTGAGCAAAGGGGCACAACACTCCGGTTAAATGGGTAAGCACGAAAAGAACACGATCCTCACCATTCGAGACGATGAATGAGGAGAGCAACATCACAATGCCTCCGGGAGAAAGAATAGAAGATAGATAATTGAAATAAAAGAATGGAGAAGAAAATGCCAACTTCTGCCACAATTGAGCTTGAAAGGGCATCCTTAGGAGAAGGGTCGAACGGAGTTGCTGGAAAACCAACAACGAAAAGAGTAAGCTTGTAGTGGGCTTATGGAGAACATCTCGAAACTATGAGGTGAAATTCTGCCACTAACGGAACCAATAGATTGGATTGATATCAACAAGGAGACGAGAAGCTTATTTCACCAGGAGTATAAATGAAGAACTTGGGTCATTTATAAGCACCATAAATAGCAACAATCCTTAGGGAAGGTTTTAGGTGAAACATGACACAAGATAACTCCAACGAAGAGATTGGTGGGTATAAATGTTTCAATCCTGACAACTTTGGAATCATGAAACATGAAGGGAATTTGTCAACAATGACATAACACCACCTCAAAAGATAAGGTAAAAAGAATTGCACTCCGGATTGCAAGATGAAGAATACTTGAGCTCCTTAGAAAAGAATCTCGATGAAAACTTCGAGAAGGAATTAAATCCTTTCTGAATCATCATGTAGAGCCTTCATGAAGAACTCCGGTAATCAAAAGAATGAACAAATGAAATGAAGGATGAAAAGAATAAGGTTGAAACCTTGCAATGATTTAGATGGATCTTCGTGATGATATAATGCGGAAAACATGAAACTCTGGAAAAGAAAAGATGAAACAATTGACACCGAGAATTTGATGAACCTTCGGAATAGGGAATTAATCACTTGGATGAAACAATAATAAGAATTACGTTATGTGTATCCTTCACCAATTTAATTGATGACGAGCAAACGGATTTGGCACACTACTTATTCTCGTAGCAAGGATGAAGATAGATATAGCGCCAACTTGGGAAGGTCTTCAACGAACCATCGGTAGGATTTGAAAGAACGAATGAATTGATATGATAACGAAGCAAGAGAAATCTTAAATGAACCACCGTAAGAATTGGAAATGAACGAAGTAAAGGGATGAATCACCGGTAAGAATTAGAGAACGAATAAGGATACTTGAGGGGATTTAGATACAACTGAAACGAAGAGATCACTAACTGATTAGAGAATATTGAATGATGCACCGGTAAGATTTGGAGAAGGAGAGCTAAACACTGGAACGAATAACTCTGAGATGATGGGCTCCGGAGAATCAAACTGAAAGACTCCTGAATTGCTCCAGATGGTTGAAAAGAATTCTCACAATTGAAAACAATTATGAGAGGATGGCAACAAGCTAGAATCACGAATCTTTGAGAGAACGGATAAGATTTGAGAGAAACTCTTTTTCGATCTTCAAATGTTGAGAATGGCGATAAGAAACACCACAGGAATTGTTCAGACACTCCGGAATAATCAAGAATAGAAAGGTTGAAACAATAATGAAAAGAATTTGAAAGATCTTGGAGAAAGGCACTTGACTGATGATAATTCATTCTTACGCCAAACTTTAGAAGATTTTAGAATAGCTCCGAGAAAATAGAAGAGTCGGGTAAGATCCTGGGAAAAACCTATGGGTTAGGGCCCACTCAAAAGAAACACCATTGAAGAGATTTAAAAGAGAGATTGCACCGGTTGAATAAAATGGCTTGAATGAGATAACAACCTTGAAATAACTTGAATGGATCGAGAATGTAACCGTAAGTGTTTTGAGATATCTTTAGCACTCCGGAACAATTGAATAGCAAGCGGGGAATGATTATGAGGTGCACCGGCATGGAGAAACATTGGATAAATGAAAGGAATAAGCTCAACTCCGAAGCTTGAATTGAATCCACCAGAGAAGATAAAAGAAACGAGGAATGATGAACTAGTAGAACATCCTCATGAGAATCACCGAGTAAGAAACATTGACAAAAAAGAATGGAGAAACTTCACATCCATAAAATGGATACTTGATTAAGAAGTCTGAGTCCTTTAAGATAAAGGGTGGGAGGGTGGGTAAAACAAAAGCAACTTGGGACGGATAAAACAATCTGAGTCCTTGAAGAAAAAGGGTGGAAAGGAGTTAATTGCAAGGAAGTACCACACTTGGGGCAGTTATAACGAATCAGTATCACTGTTCAGATTTTTTGCAAATCAGTATCATGTTTGAAGCTAATCGTTGCAAAACGGGCTAAGTGCCGTATAACAATGTATTGACGTTGTATCTGACAGCGCGGCCCCACCTGTCAGGTGGCATATTGTTTTTGTCGTGTGGCACCATGAATGATTGAAACAAATTTGTTGATGTCATCGGGTGTGTGTATGAGGGATGATTTTCTTTTTCTTCCCTCGCAATGCACAAGCATGTTTGCTGGTAATTATACAAATATGTTTCTAAGAAATAAGAAAATGACTTATAAAAAATCAAATGATTTTAATTTTCTAGACTTCTGTTTTGATACACCCTCACAAAACACAGCAACGGCCAAAATTACCTCATCCCCCTTCATAAAAAAAGACAGGATGGTCTTATTTATAAAAGATGTCGTGTGCCTATCCGCGGGGATACAACCATCGTCTATGTACGAATACTTACGTCTAACCAGCCATGCCCGGCGTGGCTGTGTACATGTGTGTCAGGCCGCACCGTGTGGTCGAACTAGACGTGTGTTGTGTCGTGTGGCTGACGGGCGATCAGTTTGAACTGTCGCATCACTCGTGACATGCCGTGTCCACGACACTCCCAAGGCTGCCATTGATGGCGAGTCTCGCCGGCACCTGAAGTCGCCATACTTCGGCCACGGGCCTCATCCCGGCCTGCCCTGGTTATAAATAAACCCAGCATGCACGTTGTGTTGCCAACGCATCAGTCCTCCCACGTCAATTTGATTGCCACTCCGCAAAACCCGACTCGACGAAGATGTCAGAGCAAGCCGGCGCCGGCAACAGCCGTCGATGCGGGATGGCTCTAGCGGGGTCCTGGCCCTCCTGAGCTAGCGGCGCTCAAATAGGTCGTCGACCCCGTCAACATGCCCGGCCTCTTCTAGGCGATATGTGAGTCCTCAATGACCCCGGGTTGGATTCCGCTGCGCGCGCCCGATTGCGCGGAGGACATGCCAGGGTGGAATGAGGCCCTCCACCTATCCATGAGGCAGTGGCAGCAGCAGACGACAACCTCGACGCGTGTGGCGACGACGATGACGACAATGACGTCCCGGGCAACGGACCAACGGTGCCTGCGATGACGATTAGAATAGTTTGTCTTTTAATTTCAATTTTTGTATAAATCCTTGTAAAAAAATCCTAAAATATGAATGAAATTTGAATTCTGTTTGCATAGTGTCCAAATCAGTCGGTTTGAAATGTGTTGAAAAAATTAGAAAATGGCCTCCCAAAACGTCCAATTTACGTTTGAAAGCTACTCCCTCCGTTTCGGATTACTTGTCACAGGTATGGATGTATCTAAATGTATTTTAGTTCTAGATACATCCATCTCTGCGACGAGTAATTTGAAACGGAGGAAGTATGAAGAAGTTAAAAAAGATGCTCATCAAGTTTTTTTTTTTTGAGAAACAAATGCCCGTCAAGTCAGCCCAATATGTTTATAATTTGTGTTAGAAAAAGCCCACCCGAACAACCGGGCCTTAACCTAGTCTGCGTATCCCAAATCAAACCCAAACGGGTGACAAGGGACGGCCTGCGCACGGGGCTCGGATGACGAGTGAGGCTGGCCTAGTAAGGGCAACAGGCCCCGGCTTTGGGCTGGCGTCATTTTTTTATTTGCAATACTTTGGGGACGACCCACTTATTTATTAATTTTGTATCTAATAATTCCATCATAATAATTCACATTTTAATAAAATACAATTTTAAAAACTGTTCTGGAATTTTGAAAATTGCCCTTCTTTTCATATTTTTGTTCACAACTTCAAAAAATGTTCTCGTTTAAAAAATATTCATGGATTTTAAAAATTGTTTGTGGTTTAATTTTTTATTCACAGTTTTCAACAACTGTTTGGAATTTGTTAGCAATTTTCAAAAATGTAGTGTACTTGATATTTTTTTCATAAATTCCATAAACAATTTTAAAATCAATAATTGTCAAAAAAATCATGTTGATTCAAAATTTGAAATGAACAGAACATGAGAAAATGTTGAACTGTATTGACATAAATTAGAGCGGAAGAACAATCATCAGAACTGCACATGAAACCACCCTGCCCGCAGCGTCCCCGGCGTCGTGACTGCACTTGTCTTGTGCACCGTCAGCAGCCGCCACTCCGCATCGGGCGTATCCGCCTCCGAGCTAGGGGGGGAGCTTCCTGAGGCGCGCCCCTCACTAGGGACCAGGTTAACAAGGAGAGGATGGGGTCGCACCATCATGGGCCGAGGAGAGGACGAGGCCTGCGCGGGTTCGTGCTGGGCCATGGCGCAGGAGCGCCTTGGATTCGGGGAGGATCCCATCGTCCATGCAATGGTGCTCGGCGTGAGACGTGTGGCTGCGGTGCAACCAGAGGTGCCGCGCTGGGAGGCTGGTATGTGGGAGAGAGACGAGCAAGATAATGAAGACCATGTTAGTGCCCGCATGGCAGTTTTTTTTCCGCCAACTCAACCTAATGGGCGAGCCGACCAACTAGAAACATCATTTTTTTTGCGGGTGAGCTAGAAACATCATTAAAGAAATAAGCATTTGCCGCTAGTGCATTATGGCACGGTCAAACGTTGCGTGTATTGCTATCTTATCACGATTTGTGTGGTGGTGATTTTTTGCATTCCAGGACACGAGTCTGTTGGTTTCATGCATTTCACTCCGGCAATGGGTTGCCCAGTAAAAAATAAAACAATGAATCTAGTTGGTATTGTAACGGCCCGTGACTCCGCTACTAGTGCCAAGTGTTTTCACGCAACTGGCCGTCCAAAAGTACCCACTCTGTTTTTTACAGAGGGAGGGAGTCTTTTTTTTTCAAGCAGCATTGCCATGAAATTAAAAAGGATGTAAAAATTAGGACGAACCAGTGGTGTTCACATGCAAATTGTACTTCAAGTAAACATCAAGGATAATGCAATTCATGCTATAAAATGGCAATCAGAGACATGTACGGCTCCACTTGACACATGATTTCCAGAGAAGCATTACATTTGTGGAGCTCAGTCGAATTAAGAATCATGAAATCATAATGGCAAAGGTAAACTTTTTTAGGACAGGGTATCCATAAAGACCAACACTTGGGAGTGCCCTAAAGTGCCATTGCAATCCTCTCAGTCACCTCCCTTAGGCTTTGAAGTGTTCAGTGTTCATGGTAAAAGCAACAAGCCAGCTATCATCCCACGTAAAATTCCTAACAAAAGAACAGTTCCTAACTATACCTAGAATCATCTACAACTCTTAAGGCCAACAAGGTCAAGCCTGTCCAATTTGCCAATCAGTTTGTTGCCCAAATAGGCTAGCTCAATCGGCTTGTCTAAAGCTGGTGCTGATATTGAATTGCCTTTCATCAGTTCTCGCCTAAAGCTCAAATGAAAAGGCAGAACAAAGATGAATATAGTGCAGGAGACAACTATTCTGCATCATCAACAGCAGCAACTTCAGCATCTGGAGCACCAACAGAGGCAGTGGCATTTTGAACAACAGCAACTAGAGCAACACTTGCCACTTCTGGTGCTTCATGATCAACAACTTCACCTGCAACATTTGGAACACCAACTTCACCTGCACCATGAACACCTTGCGATACAGGAAGCTTGTTAGAGCCCTGCACAATATCTTCAGGTACAACTTGAGCCAAAGGTGGGGATATGAGCAGCATCCTCACCTTTTTCAGCGACAGCCACATCATCTAGAGCTTCATGATCACCAACTTCACCTGCAACATTTGGAACACCAACTTCACCTGCAACATTTGCCCAAATAGACTAGCTCAATCAGCTTGTCTAAAGCTGGTGGTGATATTGAATTGCCTTTCATCAGTTCGCCTAAAGCTCAAATGAAAAGACAGAACGAAAAGTAATAACGTGCAGTAGACAGCTATTCTGCATCAGCATCAGCAGCAACTTTAACATCAGGAGCACCAGCAGGGGCAGGGGAATTCTAAATACCAGCAACTTGAGCATCAGCCGCCACTTCTGGAGCTCCTCCATTACCATCTTCTTGATCAATATCTTGAACACCTAGAGCACCAGCAGGGCAATTGTGAGAAACACCTCCTTCAGCAATAGCCACATCATGTGAAGCTTTATCATCACCAACTTTAACATTTGGAGCAACAACAGGTGCATCATGAAGCTGGTTAGAGCCCTGATCCAAAGGTGAGACATTGGGAGCACCCTCACCTCCTTCAGCAATAGCCGCACCATGTCTAGCTTCATGACCATCATCACCAACTTCACGTCCAGCATCTGGAGCAACAATAGGTGGAACATGGGCAGCATCCTCATCCTCAGGTGCTCTACGATAATAATAGATTTGCATGCCGAGATCAACAACCCTGATTGCAGATGATATCAAAGTGCTGATCTGCAGATGTGCAAGATGTTCAAAACTTATTAGTTTAAGTAATTATATGCATATTTATGTAAATAACATGGTTCCTCATTAAGTAATTATATACCGTAAAGAGTGTTTGAGCCTTCCAGTTTGCCCTATAGAATATTGGAATGCCGCCAAGCAGACCAAAAATAGCAAATATCACATTAGCAGTACGATATCGTCGAATGGCAATAACGCGAACAATATGACCGATTGCCATGCAAATGATGCCAAGTATACTTGCTGTTAATTCGTTCCAAACATCTGTTGCATTAGCGGAGAGACCCACAAGAATAAGGGAGAGTAACCATTCTCTGTTCACATCCGAACTAATGCAAAAGAATAAAGCATAAACCAAATGCAGAAGACCAGCCAGTAGTAAGATGGTTATTTTGAATCCATTTGGGCAGTGCTGCTTGTGTTGATACCAACCCCAGAAATTTTTTTATGCAGATATGAACATAGAAGAAGTAGCAAAAAGTTGCTTTCTTCCTTCTTCAACTTGTCGAATTCCATACACATTAATTCTAGAAGGGAAAAATACGGCACAATCAGAAAGGAACAGTAGCCACGGACAATAATATTCATTCTACAAGAGAAATTAAAAGGCATGATACAAACGGAACAGTTGCAGCAGACTATATAAAAGAAGAAACTTAAGCCTTCTCTTTAAATATTGTCTATATCACAACTGGGAATTGCGGAGACAAGATTAAACTCTTATCGTACCTCTTAGGAGCAGTTCAAAATAAGCTCAACAAAAAATTTATACAGCTAAAGGCTTGATTTATGATTTTTTATCTTGGTATATAGATTCATACATGGTTTCCAAATAAAGAGTACAGGATGTAATACTTACAAAGGTGCAAAGTTTGCCAAGAATGAAATTGTAGGCGCCGCCATAGAAACAATCTCAAAATCCAAACTGAAAATACAATGGAGTAGATAAAATGTTAAATACTAAAAAAATCACGACAGACTTCAGCATTGTACATTTTTATACTATTACCTTTGTGAATTATTACATTTATCGTTCTGATCCTCAAGCATTAGGCGTACTGAGCGTGTTTCAGGGATTTGTTCATTTAACCATGTACGGTGAATAGGTATAGGCCTTTTAAACGGATGGGATAGAGGTACTGCACAGGTCTCAGAAGTATTTATGGGACAAAACTCCATTGTAAACTCATTCTTCAAAATTGGTGTACAAGAACCTCCAACAGATAAGAGAAATAAGACCAAAATGAAGAAATAAGCCCTACAAAACGTGAGAAATATTAAGTCAAACAAACTATCTATATATGTACATCTAAAAAAACTATTTATATACTCCCTCCGTCCGGAAATACTTGTCCTCAAAATGGATAAAATGGTTGTATCTATAACTAAAATAAGTCTAGATACATCCATTTCTAGGACAAGTATTTCCGGACGGGGGGAGTATGTAACAAGGAAATGCTTTCACTAAAGAATAGGAATTGTGTCCAGCTCGAACTCTCGCTAATAATCATCAATTGTCCAGTGCTTTGGTTCAAGCAAGAGTAATCCTATTTTCTTAATTTTCCTTCCAACCTATATATTGATGGGTCAATCGCTGCACTACTAGAACTGTTATGACCGGCCAGGTCTATGGCCGCCGGGGGCCCACTGGGCAGGCTTAAGGCCCAAGTTATCTTAGTTTATTTTCAGATTATGATTATATATACAAGTTGTAAGACTATTTTGAGGATTAGGCAATAAGACTATTCTATTGCCCGGCTCCCAGAGGAGCCAGCCGGAACCCTAAACCCTAGCCCTCTCTCTCTCATGCGCTGCCGCCACCCAGCCGCAAGGACGGCGCCTCGCCGCCGGCCACCGCGTTCTAGCCCACGCCCCGCTCCCTCCTTTCCCTACCACCTACGACCTAGAGGAGCCCGAACCCTAGCTTCTAACACCTTGGTATCAGTCAGCTCTGGTTCGACCATGTCATCCTCACCACCATCGCCGTCGCTGCCCGTGACCACCACCGCCGCGTCAACGCCCCTCGCCACGGGGTCGCTGGTCCTCCCGTCCGCGCCGCTGGACCTCATCCCCGGCGCGTCACCCGGCCATCCGCCGGCCCCCATCACCACTACGCCGCCGTCGCCATCAACTCTACCGGCCCACTACACCCCGGAGGCCATGGCGGGGGTCCTCAACGACTTGGTCGTCGCGGTCCAGGGCATCCGGCTCTTCCTGGCCAGCCCGTACGGACCGCCACAACCGCCCCCGCCGCCTGCGCCCTCCGGGCCGCCGACGCTCCCGTGGTACTCGGTGCCTGCCGCGCTCGCGGGCGGCTACCCGACGCTACAACAGCCGGCCGCTCCAGCGCCGGCCTGGCCACACTGGCCCGCGCCAGCAACCGCGGCATCGGCCGCGTCCGCCCCAACCCCGTGGCCGGTCTGGTCTGCCCCGGCCCCCTCCGCGCCGGCTGCGCCGGCCCCCACGCCGTCTCCACCGCCTACCGCCGGCCTGAGTCAGGGCCCTTCCGGGGGGCTTCCGATCCAGCAAGTGCGGTTTCCACCGTCGCCCTCTCCGATTCCGGCTTGGCTCACCGGAACGTCGCCACCGCCGGTCTACACGGAGGCCGGCGAACCGGCGGTGCCCACGCTATAGTTCAGCGCGCCGTCCTCGGTCCTTCGCATCGACGAATCGGTGGGCACTGGCGCATCGACCCCGACACCACCTCACGTTGCCCGGATCGACTTTGCCACGTATGATGGCTCGGAGGACCCTCTTAACTGGTTAAACCAGTGTGATCAGTTCTTCCGGGGGCAGCGCACACCCGCGTCCGAGCGCACTTGGCTCGCGTCATACCACCTCCAGGGTGCCGCCCAGACATGGTACTACGCCCTCGAGCAGGACGAGGGCGGCATGCCCCCCCGGGATCGTTTCCGCGAGCTGTGTCTCCTTCTCTTCGGTCCACCACGGCGCGGCAGCCGCTTGTCCGAGCTGGGCCGCCTACCCTTCACCTCCACGGTCCAGGATTTCGCCGACCGCTTCCAGGCTCTGGCGTGTCACGCACCGGGGGTGACAGCACTACAGCGGGCTGAGCTCTTCGTTGGCGGCCTTCCCGACCACATCCGCGTGGACGTAGAGATGAAGGGACCCTAGGACCTGCAGACGGCCATGTACTATGCTCGAGCGTTCGAGCAGCGCGCCCAGGCCTTAACACGGCCCGCACCACCTCGGGGGAGCCAAGTGCCTCCATGACCACCGCCGGCCGCACCAGCTTCTGCAGCCGCCTCACCGACGGCCACTCCGGCCGCGACGCGGCCCTTCCGGCGCCTCTCGCAGGCCGAGCAGCTCGAGCGCCGCCGCCTGGGGCTGTGCATTAACTGTGATGCGCCCTATGCCTCGGGCCATGTCTGCCCGCGCCTCTTCTACTTGGAGACAGTCAACGAGACCGAGGACGCTGCCACCGACGATGGACTCGGCGACCCAGCCGCCGTCGAGGTCGCGCCGGCACCCGCGCCCGCGCCGGCTACAGCCCTTGTCGTCTCCCTCCACGCGTTGGCCGGCATCCGCAATGAGCGGACTATGCTTATTCCGGTCACGATCCACGGCGAGACTCTGGTGGCTCTCTTAGACACGGGCTCCACACATAACTTCCTTCCGGAGGCTACGATGCGGCGCCTTGCCCTACAGCCGACGGGAGGGGAGCAGCTGCGGGTCATCGTCGCTAATGGCGACCGCCTCCGATGCCATGGGCTCGCTCGGGACGTTCCCATTACTATCGCGACGAGCACTTCACCATCACATGTGTCGGCATCGACTTGGGCTGCTTCGACTTCATCCTCGGCGTCGACTTTTTGCGGACTCTCGGTCCCATCCTTTGGGACTTCGACGCCCTGACGATGACCTTCTGGCGCCTCGGCCGCCGCATCCGGTGGGAGGGCGTTGGCGGCACCCCGGCGTCGCCCCCACTCCAGCTAGCCGCGGCCACCACGGAGGCCGAGCATCCGCTGCTGGATCACCTCCTGCAGCAGCACGGTGATCTTTTTGCGGAACCCCAGGGCCTTCCGCCGGCCCGGGTCTACGACCACCGTATTCATCTCCTGCCGAGCTCGGCTCCGGTGGCAGTAAGGCCCTACCGGTACCCTCAGTTGCAGAAGGACGAGTTGGAGCGGCAGTGCGTCATCATGCTTGCCGCGGGCATTATCCATATCTCTACATCACCCTTTACGACGCCTGTCCTCCTCGTACGTAAGTCGGACGACACTTGGCGCTTCTGCATTGACTACCGCACCCTTAATGCTCTCACACTTAAGGATAAGTTTCCTATTTCGGTGGTCGATGAACTCCTGGATGAGCTACATGGTGCGCACTTCTTCATCAAACTGGACCTCCGGTCGGGGTATCATCAGGTGCGCATGCATCCCGATGACATCGCCAAGACGGCGTTCCGGACCCATCACGGCCACTTCGAGTTCTTGGTGATGCCCTTTGGCCTCGCCAACGCCCCGGTGACATTTCAGGCCTTGATGAACGATGTCCTCCGGCCCTACTTACGTCGGTTTGTGCTTGTTTTCTTTGATGACATTCTTATCTACAGCGCCTCTTGGGTAGAGCACCTCCAGCATGTGGCCCTCGTCTTCAACGAGCTTCGGGCGCATCATCTTCATCTTAAGCGCTCGAAGTGCTCGTTCGGGACACCCTCGGTCGCTTACCTCGGCCACGTCATCTCGGCCGAGGGTGTGGCCATGGACGCCGACAAGGTGGCGGCCGTCGCCGCCTGGCCCATTCCGCAGTCTCCGCGGGCTCTTCGCGGCTTCCTTGGTCTTGCCGGGTACTACCGGAAGTTCATCCGGGAGTTTGGCCTTATCGCGGCCCCGCTCACGCGTCTCCTCCGCCGCGACGCCTTCTCTTGGGATACGGAGGCCACTTCAGCGTTCGAGGCCCTCAAGGGGGCCCTCACGACGGGACCCGTACTGCAGATGCCGGACTTCGACCTTCCCTTCACCGTCGACTGCGACGCTTCCGGTGCGGGGTTTGGTGCGGTCCTGCACCAGGGCGATGGACCCCTCGCCTTCTTCAGCCGCCCCTTTGCTGCTCGCCATCTTAAATTGGCGGCGTATGAGCGTGAGCTCATTGGGTTGGTGCAGGCAGTACGCCATTGGCGGCCCTATCTTTGGGGCCGTTCCTTCCGGATCCGCACGGACCACTACAGCCTCAAGTTCATGCTGGATCAGAGGCTCTCGACGGTTCCCCAGCACCAGTGGATCAGTAAACTCTTTGGCTTTGATTTTACCGTCGAGTACCGGCCGGGTCGCCTCAACACCGTCGCCGACGCCCTATCTCGGCGTGACGCCGATGTGGACGATGGTGCGGCGGAAGGGGCTGCCTTCTGCATCATCACCGGGCCCTCTTTCGCCCTCTACGCCGACATTCGCCGGGCGAACGCTGCCGCGGCCGACGCCCTCCTCCTGCAGCAGCAGCTGGCGGCGGGCGAGCTAGAGGAGCCGTGGCGTCTAGCTGACGGCCTGCTTCTCCACGGGCGCCGCGTCTTCGTTCCGGACCACGACGATCTTCGTCAGCAGGTGCTGCGTCTCGCCCACTCGGCGGGCCATGAGGGCGTGCAGAAGACGCTACATCGCCTCCGCGCCGACTTCTACATTCCAGGTGATCGTGCCCTGGTCCGCGACTGGGTACGGTCTTGTGTGACGTGCCAGCGCAACAAAATGGAGACCCTGCGACCAGCTGGTATGCTTCAACCCTTGGAGGTCCCGTCTCAGGTTTGGGCGGACATCTCCATGGACTTCATCGAGGGCCTTCCCAAGGTGGGCGGCAAGTCCGTCATTCTCACGGTGGTCGACCGCTTCTCCAAGTATGCTCATTTCATCGCCCTTGGCCATCCATATTCAGCGGCATCTGTCGCGCGGGCCTTCTTCGATGGCATTGTCCGTCTCCACGGGTTCCCTTCTTCGATCGTCAGTGATCGAGATCCTGTGTTCACGGGTCATGTATGGCACGACCTCTTCCGACTGGCAGGCGTGAAGCTCCGCCTGAGTACCGCCTTCCACCCTCAGACAGACGACCAGTCTGAGATCGTTAACAAGGTGATTGCCATGTATTTGCGTTGTGTTACAGGTGATCGCCCTCGCGCATGGGTGGACTGGCTCTCGTGGGCGGAGTACTGCTACAACACCTCTTACCACTCCGCCCTCCGTGCTACGCCCTTTGAGGTGGTGTATGGCCGGCCGCCCCTGCCGATTCTGCCGGTTGATCCAGCCTCGGCGCGGACCGAGGCAGCCGGGGCTCTTTTGAGGAGCCGTGATGAGATGCTCGCGCAGGTCCAGCAACGACCCCTCCAGGCCCCGCAGTTGGCCAAACGGTACTATGATGGCCACCATCGCGAGGCGGAGTTCGCAGTGGGTGATTGGGTCTGGCTGCGTCTACTTCATCGCTCTACGCAGTCGTTGGACCCCCGCGCAAGGAAGAAGCTCGGTCCTCGCTATGCCGGTCCCTCTGCTATCCTGGAACGCATTGGAAAAGTGGCGTACCGTCTTCAGCTTCCGGCAGGTGCACGGATCCATGATGTCTTCCATGTCGGGCTGCTCAAGCCCTTCCGCGGTGATCCACCCGCGGCACCACCGGCGCTTCCGCCGCTCACGGACGGGCGTCTCCTTCCTGCACCGGAGAAGGCGCTGAAGGCTCAGCTGCGCCGAGGCTCCTGGTACGTGTTGATTCGGTGGGCTGGACTACCAGAGGAGGACGCTACTTGGGAGCAACGCGAGGAGTTCCGCCAGCACTACCCTGACTTTCAGCTCGAGGACGAGCTATTTGCGCAGGCGGGGAGAGATGTTATGACCGGCCAGGTCCATGGCCGCCGGGGCCCATTGGGCAGGCTTAAGGCCCAAGTTATCTTAGTTTATTTTCAGATTATGATTATATATACAAGTTGTAAGACTATTTTGAGGATTAGGCAATAAGACTATTCTATTGCCCGGCTCCCAGAGGAGCCGGAACCCTAAACCCTAGCCCTCTCTCTCCCGCGTCGCCGCCACCCAGCCGCAAGGACGACGCCTCGCCGCCGGCCGCCGCGTTCTAGCCCACGCCCCGCTCCCTCCTTTCCCTACCACCTACGACCTAGAGGAGCCCGAACCCTAGCTTCTAACAAGAACAGTGCCCAGCCCACACTGAAATGTACAACAGTCAGCAATGAATTATGACTATAATCTATGTTATCAATTCCAGCTCAAGTGAGTCACTTCTTCAACGAGTACAGTACAGCTGAGTAAGCATAGATAACAGCATATGAATAGTACATACCTCACGATGGATGGTGGTAACTGAGTCCAGGATCTTACAACAGAGGCCTGCACATTCATATTAAATTAGATCATAATATTACTTGTGGCATCTAAATGAAAGGGTATCTATCTTGCAAATGATTAAAAGCATCATCAACAGCATACAATTGCCGTCAGGAACTTTGTATCAAATACAAGTATACAACTGTATGAGAGCAAGTACATAACTTTGGTCTACAGCTAACGCCTCAATGAACACATATATATGTATGCAACTATCATAAGAAAGAGATCTCAAGCAATTTAGTGTTTAAAGGCATCAAAATATATAATTTGGAAATTAAATTCTGAGAATTAACAATTTATTGTTCCTACACTAATACTTGTTTCTGGGTTTCTGGCCTGCACATATGAACTAACGTTGGATATGATGGTCTATCCTGATGTTCATTGCAATATCCTGATCACCAAAAAGCGCCTCACATACATTTTTTTTATAGAAAAATAACTGCATCAAGTTGTATTGTGCATTCATGTATAGCAAGGAAGCCGATCACACCCCTAACTTTTGAGTTCTGTCTCATGGAACCACAGCGTGATTAACACGTGGATGGATTGTTTTTTTCTACATAACATCGATCTTACAAGTCTCAAATTATCTAGGTCTTTCCGTTTCCACGCCATACATTCATTTACAAAATTTCTTTGTGCTATACTGCATATTTTAGCAACAATAATACCCTCAGCATTCTACGGTTCTACCATGGATTGCAGAAGCTGACACACATAATTATTTGCAAATTACACTATCATCAATATTTGTCCAGTCCAACAATTAACCTCAATTTGGTACTACAGGTCTGAAGTATTTGAAAAATTAAATCCATCAGCATGATAAACTTGCTGAGAAACAAAAGGCCCTGCAAAATTATCTGGAAGGCCGTCAGGCGGCCCACAACAGGCAAATTATTGTGCAGTGCAGGCGACATCAACACCAACTGGAACTCACTTGAGGCGCGCATGGCAATCTAGCACCAATTTACAGCGAGCACGTACCTTTGCGGGAAGCTCCCTAGTAGCCGCGAGCAGAAGGAGAAGGGTTGGTGCCTTGGCGTGGTCGTAGTCGTACGCGTCCCTGCCACCGCAAGCCCCTCCGCCGCCTGCTCGCCCTCCTGTCGGCGCCGACGCCACCAGCCCGTTCACCGCTGGGAGGCAGAACGCCATCTGGTCCCGCATCAGCGACGGGTGGCGCGGCAGCGGAGGAAGCAGGTGGTACCCGTCGCGCACCACGCTCGCCTCCTCGAACCCATCTGCTGCCGTAGACCGGCTCACCTCCACCGGAATGCCATGCTTGTGCAGCCCGCGTCCTCCGTCCTGGATGTCGACTCCCGTGGACGCATCGCGGACCGCGCCGACCGCCGGCGCCGGCTTCGGTTCGCCACCGTGGGGCGGAGGAGTGGCGCTGATGGAGAGAGAGCAGCCGGAGCGACACCCAGCAGTCCGCTCTCCGGCCGCCGGGTCACCACCCCGCGATCTGGACCACAGCATCTCTGCTGCTACCCTAAACCCTGGAACTCTCTGTGGGTGGGTGGGGGGGAGTGGAAAAGCAAACGGGACTGTTGCGAGGAAAGAAGTTGAATGGGCGCCCCCCGTCGTCCGGGTAGTGTTAGTGTGTGGTGCCTTCTCTTCTCTCGCTGGAATGCAATGCTAGTGCTGTGAGCCCTTGGGGGCCCGAGCCCCGCGGTACCGGATTATGCGCCGTTTGGGCCCGACGGGTGTATAGGCTGTTCCGTTCCGTCGTGAATGAGAGAGAGATTGCCGTAATCAAGCAAGCAGCTCGGATGCACGATAAGTAGATAAATGAGGTAATATCACCGGGAGTCATATAACTTGCTCTGTATGTTCACTTTGGTGCTAAAACTTCAAAAATACGGATTTGTGGTCATCCAACTTGCGTTCTGGCGCAAATACGGTCACAAAGCGTGTATGCAAGCGTTTTCGCCGCTTGCATGGCGTGCCACATATGCATGGCCCCACTGTCAATGACTGTTGGTGGCGGAGCCATTAGGTGTGACATGTGTGACGTCCTTTTTGCAGAACCAACCCCAACTTTTTTATAATGCGGCTGTATAATTCATACCCACGTAATAATTATGGCTGTATAATTCATTCGCACATAGGTCTCACTGGACAGTCAGCCTACTCTTTCTACCTTTATGTGGGACCCACCTTCTAGTGGATGTGAGAAAGATTTGTAGATTTAAAAATTAATCAGGCCATGTGGATTTGAACCAGCAACTCATCACTCCAGTCTCACGTGCTAACTAGCACACTGGACATGCTTTGCTGTCCTGTACCAAGGTACATATGCTGTTATATTGTTCAGCCCGACAAATAAATTCTTTTTTGGCCGGGACAACCATATATTCAAGCATATAAAAAGACAAATGATATTAGCAATAAGCTTGCTCTAATATCAAGTTATCTAAACGGATTTAGAGGGTGCGCAATTTTTGTTTTCATTCCCCTCAATATTTTTATGGTTAATTTGAACTCGTATGTCAAAATGGACTTGGATCACTTAAAATTAAAATTCCAGTTTTGTACCATAGCAGGTTAGTTTTCTTCACACCTCTAGGTCTAGAATTCAAATCATGAGACAAACATTTTGATTATTTTTGTACCGAATATGTTTTTTTGGCAAAAATATAACCTACAGAAGATTCAAACCTTGGCCAATTGCTAGCTAATTAATGGACTAACATCAGGATAAAAATGATATATTCATTATGTGTTATATTTTATTTTATCTAGGCTTTTTAATTTTAAATCATTTGAATTCAAACAAAAAATTGTTGATTTGTCTCAAAGATTTTGTGGCCATATCGAGGATGAGCGAAATTTTTGCCATTTTGAAATTCGTACTAGTTCATGTGCCTAAGGAGAAACATATAATTTTATATATTGGCAACGACAACTACTCGAGGATCAGCGGATTTTTTTTGCCAGAATTTATTCAAATGGATTTTGAGTTCAAAAGTTTTTGGCATTAATATATATAAATTGAAACTAGAAAAAAAAAACAAAGCTTGGGAACGTTACAGTAATTAGTAGTGCACATCCAGTAGGTGGCCCCAGCTTGCAAGTTTGTGAAAATATGAGCTAAACCCTGCTTTTCACTATAAAGTGAAGTAAGGTATATTTGTTTAAACACGTGCTTGGTGCAGTGGTTGGCACAGGCATTTGCATGCATGGCGTAGCGAATTCGAGCCCTGCGCGGCCTTTTTGTTTCTCATATCTCTGTCAAGTGTTACGTGCGCATGAACTTTTTATTTATCATTTCTCTCTCAAGTGAGAACACGCATGCTGATGAGGAGGTTTCTGTGGAATTAAATACAAAACAGGGGCGTTTCTGCAAAAAAAAATTGGTTCCTGTCACTGACAGTGGGCCATAGCCATGTTGGCATGTCATGTAAGCACGGGATAACGTCTGATACGGATAAAGTGACCGTATTTGCACGAAAACGCAAGTTGGGTGACCACAAATCTGTATTTTCTAAGTTCTAGCATCAAACTGAACATCCAACGCAAGTTCTATGACCTCTGTTGATATTACCTCTAGATAAATTGCCGAGAGCCTTGCGCGGCTGTGCACACATTCGCAAGCTGGATGTGGATCTTCTGCTCTGCTGCGCTTTCGGGGCCGGGGACCCATACTCCGCGGCTGCTTTTCTCCCCTGTCCCAACCGAGTAAATTATGTCTATAGTATCTGAACTTGACTCTAGGGTTCACTTTCATCACTGTATTTCAAAAGGGTCAAATTACGGTCATTGAGGTCGCAGAAATGCGTCCCTCTACGGTCAGCCCTACCGTATCCAATGTATTTTGCTGACGTGGCACATTTTGACCGGCCCTGCATCGTTGACTTGCTTACGTGCCAAGCGCATCTTTCTCACACAATCCTTTTTGCATCAGATCTAATGAAACTGAGCACCGCCCGTCCGTCTATGCCGACATGCTTTAGAGCCCGCGGCGAGCAGCACATCGCCTCCGGGCACTCTTGTGTCAACGACCTCTACTACCCACCGCCTTTCTCCTCGTCAGGCCAGAAGTCCCGCTCGGCTCGAGCTCCTCTCCTTCAATGCCCCGCTCTTTGTTGAGCAGTAGATGACGCGTTGCACCCGTACGAGGTTGCTACCATGCACGGCGAACTTTGGTGCATTTCCAAGCTCAATGACAAGACGATGTCCTTCCTCACGGTGCGGTTGTAGTCCTCGCCCACCCCATGGAGCTCGATGACGTCGCCCCGCAGCGGCAGAAAATAACATGCGCGGGCAGCCGACGGTATGGAGTGCATGGTGTTTGGCGGGGCGATGTCGTACTTGAGCAAGCTGAAGTCCTCGCAGCTCTCCGTTCTGAGTCACCGCACATCTGCAATCTCTGCACCATCAACCCATATGACGTCTTCAATGAAGACGCAACCAACGGGGCGTCCGACGTGCCGATGGATTACTGGTTGCAGGCTGGGGTTCAGCGACCAGTGCACAAACTACGAGTACGCCTGAGAGCTGCGAGGGTATGGCGGCGTGGGCCTTCGGCTGGACGACGAGGTGAGGAGAGAGCAGGTTGCCAACCATGTCAGGCGATGTAGGCGGATCAGGTGTTGAGGAGCACGACATGGTGTAATGCTAAGTCGGCACTGTCGCAAACATGGTGCCGCTTGGTCATGCACGCAACCATGCATTTCTCAAACCAGTCCGACCTCCTCTGACGCCCGTTGGGTCAGTAAACTGAAGCAGCAACCCATGGTGACCTCCACAGCGGCGCTCGTATTTCCAACGACGCGCATCGGGACAGTAACTTGCATGGTGCCAACGACGCTGATGAGCTTCAAGCTCGGCATGGCGCGAGAGTTGGGATTTGAAAGCATGAGAGTCTGGCCAACTAGCGCAGCAATTCGTTCATGGGCCGCACGAGGCTTTCAGGAGCTCTGACGTGACACACTGACACTGAAGAGCTGCGGCAACGGTGGGAGTGTGGGGGTGTGGCGCAGCGATGGGCGCAGGTAAGGTGTTTGATAGAATTACAGAGAGAAATAGTGTAGTACAGTAGTAGTGAGAGAGGGGTATTAGCCACGTTAGCAAAAATAAAACTGATACGGTACTGGTGACCGTAGAGTGACACGCCTGGGCAACCTCAGTGACCGTATTTTAAGCTTTTCTAAATACAGAGATGGAAGTGAACCCGAGGGTCAAGTTTAAGTATCATAGATGTAATTTACTCGTCCCAGCCGGAAGTCAGTTTACACCACAAAGGAAACTGCCGTCTCTGAAACTTCGGCCGGGAGAGCCGCGTATTGCCGCGTATGTGAGATTCGAGCCGGGCCATCAAAGACCCCGGCAAACAACACATCCGAGAGTGGCAAAATTTGTGTTTTGACCATTTTCCAAAAACTATTCTAGATCTGACCTTAAGTTGAATTTTTTTCGAGATCTGGCTCTTTTGTTACCGCCAGAGTCCATGACGATAGGGTCTAAGAGCCTACCGCCAGGGACTTTGACGGTAGGAAACATCTCTACCGCCAAACGAGCTGGCGGTAGCCTGCACAACCCTACCGCCAAAGTGCTTAGCGGTAGGCACGAGCACGCACTGTGTTCAATACTTAGGTGGGTTTTGGCGGTAGGGCATGCAACCCTACCGCCAGGGTCCTTGGCGGCAGGCTGTTATACCATACCGCCATGGTTGCTGGCGGTAGCAAAAGGGTCAGATCTCAATTTTTTTCCAAACAAGGGTCAGATCTCGAATAAGTTCGGAAAAAGGGTCAAAACACGAAATTTAGCCTCCGAGAGTAGACGCGCGTCTATGTGTGTGCGGGTTGTGTCGTATCGAACACAAAATTCTGGCCAGAGCGTGAAGATGCTGATTTGTTATTCTTGTAGGCACCTGCCACCATCTTCTGCTCGGAATGGAGAGGCCCTGCTACTGAATTTGCGTATAGATGTGAGCACCAATCTGTGTGTGAGAAGTTTGTTGCCTTCGATTCAGTGGATAGTGGCAGGAGATTTTTAACTTGTGCACAGAAGGTTACTAGCTAGCTATCTCATATTGCATTTGTGCATATTGCTTGTTGTGTGTAGTCTGTTTCAATTAGTGTGTATATTGCTTGCTATCTGTCATGCAATGTTTTCATCATTTAGAATACTGAACTGTTTTCATCATTTAGAATACTTAACTGAATTGTGAATAGATAATTGAACTTCAGCTGTTAGCTCCATTGGTGAATTTAAGTGCTAACAGTTTGCTGCATTTGTGCAGTTAACTGTTAAGTTCAGTTAACCGCATATCTGAACTTTGACGGTATTTTTGAAGTTAACTGCATTTCTGAACTTATCTGATTTTAGTCATTTAACTGCACCAACGGAAGATGAATGCATTTTATTGAATATCATTTAATTGCACCAACTGAAGATGACTTTATTTTACTGAATATCATTTAACTTCACCAACTCTTGTCTCTTTTTTGTCAAATCCATAGGAAGTTCCTAAATGCCCCTTTGTTGAGTGGATTGACCTTGAGTGCCCCGCCCAACTGAAGATGAGCATAGCAATGATTTGGGGCATGTATGAGGATGGGAACAAGCTTAGGCTGAGGGAAAATGTAATTAATCCTGAAGAAAATGTTATGGTTGCGAGAGAGAAGGAAAAGATGAAAAAATAGTTGAGGTTTTTCAAGCTTGATTTTGCTAAAATGGTGGCTGACAAAGAGCAGGCATTGGCCCAACTGGGCAACACACAGCTTGCTCTAACAGACTTGAAGCAAGAACTGGAGAAGAAGAAGATTTGTGACAAACCTGTCACAAATATTCACTATTAGGAAAAACCTTATACATAAAGGTATAGCAGTAGCGCTGGTTAAAACAGGGGGTTACTGCTACTTGGTAGTGGCGCGTTCTAACCAAGCGCGCTATAGCTACACTTATAGCAGTAGCGCGTCTGCTGGAAAAAGCGCTACCACTATAATTCCCACCATGTTGGCAGCAGGCTAGGAATAGTAGTAGCGATTTCACTGAAAGCACGCTATCACTAAGTGTGTTGTAGCAGCGCGTTTCCAGCATAGAGCGCTACTGCTAATAAAGAAAACAAATAAAAAAGTAAATGAAAATGAAGAATTAGGAAAAATAAAAATAAAAAAATGTAAAGATAAACAAAAGAAAAAATAAAGAAGAAAAGCATAGCAGTAGCGCGTTTTACAAGCCCGCGCTATAGCTACGTTCCTTAGATAAAAGGAAAAGAAAAAGGAAAATAAATAACTACTTCCCATAGCAGTAGCGCGTTTCGCTAGAACCACTATATCTAACTTAGCTATAGCGCATTTTTCTGCCCGCGCTACTGCTAGTTTGACTTAACCACCCGCGGGTTCAAAATTTGCTAAGTCCTTTCCCCCTCTCCTCCCTGTTCCCCCAACTCCTCTGTCGCCGCCGTCGATCGCGCACGCCCTCGACCTCACCGCCGCCGCTCGAGGCCGCCCTCAACCTCACCGCCACCGCCCGAGGCCGCCCTCGACCTCACCATCGCCGCCCTCGACCTCACCGACAGCGCCCTTGACCTCATCGCCGCCGCCCTAGCCCGCCCAGGACCGCCGCAGCCCGAGCCCGAGCCCGCCCTCGCCGCCCCTACCTCCGTCGCTGAGCACCTCCCAGCCACAGTCTCTCCCCTCTCTGTAAGCTCCCCCACCCCTCCCCCTCTCTCTGCATTTCTTCCTGCCATGTTAATTAGCAGTACTAGTAGATGTTAATTATTAGTAGTGGTGGTACTAGTTAACTAGGGCAGTAGGGTTAATAGTAGATGTTTTTTAGTTAGGGTAATAATAGATGTTAAGTAGTAGATAATGTAGATGTTAATTAGGTCAGTAGGGTTTAGTTTAGAGTAAAATTTAGTTCAGTAGTTAACTAAATATAATCTATATTTGGTTTTTGAATTGAGTTTGAGAGAGCATGAGATTTGTGTAGATTTTCTTGAAGTGTCAAACACTAGGAGATGTAAATTTGAAGTGGTCATTGAGGAAATATGCCCTAGAGGCAATAATAAAGTTGTTATTTATATTTCCTTATATCATGATAAATGTTTATTATTCATGCTAGAATTGTATTAACCAGAAACTTGATACATGTGTGAATACATAGACAAAACAAAGTGTCCCTAGTATGCCTCTACTAGACTAGCTCGTTAATCAAAGATGGTTTAGTTTCCTGACCATAGACATGGGTTGTCATTTGATGAACGGGATCACATCATTAGGAGAATGATGTGATGGACAAGACCCATCCGTTAGCTTAGCATTATGATCGTTGAGTTTTATTGCTATTGCTTTCTTCATGACTTATATATGTTCCTCTGACTATGAGATTATGCAACTCCCGAATACCGGAGGAACACCTTGTGTGCTATCAAACATCATAACGTAACTGGGTGATTATAAAGATGCTCTACAGGTGTCTCCAAAGGTGTTTGTTGGGTTGGCATAGATCGAGATTAGGATTTGTCACTCCATGTATCGGAGAGGTATCTCTGGGCCCTCTCGGTAATGCACATCACTATAAGCCTTGCAAGCAATGTTACTAATGAGTTAGTTGCGGGATGATGCATTACAGAACAAGTAAAGAGACTTGCCAGTAACGAGATTGAACTAGGTATGGTGATACCGACGATCGAATCTCGGGCAAGTAACATACCGATGACAAAGGGAACAACGTATGTTGTTATGCGGTTTGATTGATAAAGATCTTCGTAGAATATGTAGGAGCCAATATGAGCATCCAGGTTCTGCTATTGGTTATTGACCAGAGATGTGTCTCGGTCATGTCTACATAGTTCTCGAACCCGTAGGGTCCGCACGTTTAACGTTCGATGACGATTTGTATTATGAGTTATGTGATTTCATGTACCGAAGGTTGTTGGAGTCCTGGATGAGATCACAGACATGACGAGTAGTCTCGAAATGGTCGAGACGTAAAGATCGATATATTGGAAGGCTATATTCGGACATCGGAAAGGTTCCGAGTGAAGATCAAGGGGTGACCGCGCGCCTCCCCATGGCAAATCCGAATTGGACTAGGGAGGGGGCATCGCCCCCCTCTCTTTCCTTCTCCCTCTCGTACTCCTTCCCTCTTTCCCCTCTTGGAAAAGGAAGGGGACTCCAACTAGGATTGAGAATCCTAGTTGGACTCCCCCTATAGGCGTGCCCCTGCTAGGCTGGCCACCTCTTCCCCCCTCCTTTATATACGTGGGCAGGGGCACCCCAAAGGCACTCCAAGATTTGTCTTAGCCGTGTGCGGTGCTCCCCTCCATAGTTACACACCTCAGTCATATCATCGTAGTGCTTAGGCGAAGCCCTGCGCCGGTAGCTTCATCATCACCGTCACCACGCCGTCGTGCTGACGGAACTCTCCCTCAGCCTCAGCTGGATCAAGAGTACGAGGGACGTCACCGAGCTGAACGTGTGCAGATCGCAGAGGTGCCGTGCGTTTGGTACTTGGATCGGTTGGATCGCGAAGACGTTCGACTACATCAACAGCGTTACTAAACATGTAACGCCCACGATGCGGCTATATCTCCCACGTGTCGGGGCATGACTTGGAGGCATAACTACATGGTGGTTTTGTCGCAAGAGGGTTAATCTTCACACAATCCCATGTACTGAATGAGAAAGGGATAAAGAGTTGGCTTACAATCGCCACTTCACAGAATACATAAATAATTCATACATCATCCAAATACACTCAAAGACTGACTACGGTCAAAACCAAAAGTAAAGGAAGATAAACCCCAAATGCTAGATCCCCAATCGTCCCAACTGGGCTCCACTACTGATCATCCGGAAAGACACATAGTAATGACCAAGAGCCTCGTCGAATTCCCACTTGAGTTCGGTAGCATCACCTACACTGATATCATCGGCACCTGCAACTGTTTGGAAGTATCCGTGAGTCATGAGGACTCAACAATCTCACACCCGTGAAATCAAGACTATTTAAGCTTATGGGTAGGATAAGGTAGTGAGGTGGAGCTACAGCAAGCGATAAGCAAATATGGTGGCTAACATACGCAAATAAGAGCGAGAAGAGAAGCAACACAATAGTCGAGAAGCTAGGAGTGATCAAGAAGTGATCCTGAAACTACTTACGTTCAAGCATAACACAAGACCGTGTTCCCTTCCCGGACTCCGCTGAAAAGAGACCATCACGGCTACACACGCGGTTGATGCATTTTAATTAAGTCAAGTGTCAAGTTCTCTACAACGGGACATTAACAAATTCCCATCTGCCTCATAACCGCGGGCACAGCTTTCGAAAGTTTATACCCTGCAGGGGTGTCCCAACTTAGCCCATCAAAGGCTCTCACGGTCAATGAAGGATATTCCTTCTCCCAGGAAGACCCGATCAGGCTCGGAATCCCGGTTAGAAGAATTTTCGACAATGGTAAAACAAGACCACCAAAGCCGCCCGATGTGCCGACAAATCTCGATAGGAGTCGCACGTATCTCGTTCTCAGGGCACACCGGATGGACAAGGTACGAGTAAAACCAACCCTCAAGTTTCCCCGAGGTGGCTCCGCAGGCTGCCCATTTCAAACCAACACTCAGAGGAGCACTGCCCCCCCTCGGGGGGGGGGGGGGGGGGGTTAAAATAAAGATGACCCTCGGGCTCCGGAAACCCAACGGAAAAAAGGCTTAGGTTGTTAGGCAAATGTAAAACCAAGGTTGGGCCTTGCTGGAGGAGTTTTATTGAAAGCGAACTGTCAAGGGGTTCCCATAACACCCAACCGCGTAAGGAATGCAAAATCAGGGAACATAACACCGGTATGACGGAAACTAGGGCGACAAGAGTGGAACAAAACACCAGGAAAAAAGGCCGAGCCTTCCATCCTTTACCAAGTATATAGATGCATTAATTAAATAAGAGATATTGTGATATCCCAGCATAAACATGGTTTAATATGGAGCAATCTTTATCTTCACCTGCAACTAACAATGCTATAAGAGGGGTTGAGCAAAAGCGGTAACATAGCCAAACAACGGTTTGCTAGGAAAGGGTGGTTAGAGGCTTGACATGGCAATATGGGATGCATGATAAACAAGTGGTAGGTAGCGCGACATAGAGATAGAGCGAACAACTAGCAAGCAGAGATAGAAGTGATTTCGAGGGTATGGTCATCTTGCCTGCAAAGTTCTCAAAGTTGTCGAAAGCTTGCTCCTCGTTAGCGTACTCAACAGGTTCCTCGTTCACGTACTCGTCTCCCAGTTCTACCCGAAGCAAGAACACAAGCAATGGAACAACAATCAATCACGATGCAAAGCACAAGCAACATGATGCAATACATGGCATGATATGCAAGATATGATATGCAACGCATATGCGTGCTCCGGAAGGGAAAGAATGATCAAGGCATCAACTTGGCAAACCAAGTATGCCGCTGGAAAGATGAGATGATTTCGATTGAAATTGATATAAAGATCACCGGAAACGGATGCACGGTTTGCAAATGACAAGCAATACAATGATGACGCAAATCTGCGATTAACAGCACAATAGCACTTAGAATGCAACAAGAAACTAAGCTACTGCACTCCAACATATCAATAAAGCATATGGCAGTGATGTACAAGAGATTCTTGACAAAACATGAACACTGAGCTACGGCTAAATCACATTAGAACAGGTTCAAACAAGCATGGCAAAAGTGAAAAAGATATCAGCTTCATCGACTTAGTGAAAATACTAACATGTCGAAATAACAACAGGAAGCACAGTTTAGAGCAAGCAAACAACATGCTACAGGAGAGTATCATAGCAAGAAGACGCACGGCATGATTCTACTAAATGCATAGAACAAAAGTCCCTTACTGAACATGAGCCAAAAAGGCACAGAAAATATGATGGCAGCCATGTAAACATAGCAAGTTATGTTAACAGTTTCGGACTTGGTGAAAATACCAGGACATGGCAAAAACAGATTCATGATAGCAACTTTGCAAGCTCATGCCACTCACCACAAAGAATTAAATGACAACATAAGAATTCCTATTGCAAGATGACATGTTCATGAAGCTAACCATGGCAAGAGCAAGTTAATAGGATGCATGGATCACTAGCAAAACACATGGCAATATGGATTATCATGTTAACATTCTGCCGGGAACATTATTTAGCAAAAGTAGAGCAACAAAATGACATGCTAGAGCACTCCATAATTGCAACCAGAGGCAAGAATGGATAGAGCATAACCATATGTTCAAAACATCCTGACTGAAGTAACTCAAAATAGGCATGGATATCATGGTAGAAACTAGTTTACATGGCATCAAGATAACAGTAGGAAAAAAGGACTTGAATTGACGCAAATTTGTCTTTTTCACGAGAGGTGGATCAAAACTTTTGACACTCAACCATTTGGTCAATTGTGCATTAAATATGTCCTAGTATTTTAGAAAAATGATTCGGTACAATTTTGCAACAAATATATGGTAGGTCCTTCACAAAAAAAACTCATTTCGGGCACTCGAAAAATGGAAAATGAATTTTCCGTGCAAAGAAAATAAAAACTCCCTTAGGCAACATTGTTCGGAATTCCAAGATGCACCCTTGTGCACAATATGCGATCATTTGAACAAACTATGCCATGAATGTGGCCATAAGATTGATCATTTGGTTTGAAAGCCATGAATCTTCATGCATGATAGCTCATTTCTGTGAACACCTTTTTAAAATAATTGCCGTATTACAAGTTTATTATTTTTCCTGGAAACTTGGTCACATATAATGACACAATGCGAAGGTTTTCCAATTTTTTGATTTTTTTGAATTTTTTATGCCCGTTTCAAAATGCTAGCTAGTTGTTGAATCTTGGAAAACTTTTGATGTTTCTCTGATTAAATATATAATTATGTAACTAGAAATGATTTTTGGAAAAAAATAAAGAGCAAACAATAAGGTAGCTGCAGTTCAAATTTGACCCGCTTCCTACTGAATCAGCGGAAATTTGTCCTTTTCACCAGAGGTGGATCAAAACTTTTGAAACCCAACCATTTTGTCAATTGTGCATTAAATATGTCCTAGTATTTTAGAAAATTGATTAGGTCCAATTTTGTAACAAATACATGGTAGGTCCTTCACAAAAAGAACTCATTTCGGGCACTCAAAAATGGAAAATGAATTTTCCATGCAAAGAAAATGAAAACTCCCTTAGGCAACATTGTTTGGAATTCCAAGATGCATCCTTGTGCACAATATGAGATCATTTGAACAAACTATGCCATGAATGTGGCCATAAGATTGATCATTTGGCTTGAAAGCCATGAATCTTCACACATGATAGCTCATTTATGTGAACACCTTTTTAAAATAATTGCCGTATTACAAGTTTATTATTTTTCCTGGAAACTTGGTCACATATAATGACACAATGCGAAGGTTTCCCAATTTTTTGATGTTTTTTGATTTTTTTATGCCCGTTTCAAAATGCGGTCAAAACGGCGGGCTTGACCGTTCCTAGCTAGTGGTTGAATCTTGGAAAACTTTTGATATTTCTATGATTAAATAGATACTTATGTACCTAGAAATGATTTTTGGAAAAAATAAAGAGCAAACTATGAGGACGCTGCAGTTTAAATTTGATCCACTTCCTGCTGAATTGACGGAAATTTGTCAATTTGAACAAATTTGACCCACTTCCAGCCAAATCGTCGAAATTTTGTCAATTTGACGAGAGGTGGATAGACAGCTATTGAGACACAAGCATTTGGCCAATTGTACCTAAAATATGATCTAATATTATTGAAAAATAGAGTGGTGCCATTTTGCAACAAATATTGGTAGGTGCTTCAAAAAATATATACCATTTTCGACACTCCAAAGGTAGAAAATGTTTTTTTTTGCAAATAAAACTCATTTTTGAGATCAATTTTTAAAGATATTTGTATTATTCCAGGTTTGTTATTTTCCTGAAAAACAAGTCTCACTTGTGACACGATGCTATTGTTCTTTTTTCTTTTCTTTTTCTATGATGTTATAAAATAGGTGACATGATTTAGCATATTATTTAATCGATTACGACCAATTTAGATGGTTATAAAATCGTCAAAGTGTGTACTACATTGTGATTGGTGGAACCGTTTGTGGCACGGATCGATGAGATGGTAGACATCCTACCATCCATTGCTAGCAATCCAATGTCCATCCGTCCATCCATGCAAAGAAAAGGAAAATAACCACCACACCAAACCCTACCTCTCTCTCACCTCTCCTCCCTTCCTTCCGCCCTCCGCCTCCCTCTCTCTGTCCCCGATCCAGATCGGCCTCTCTGATGACCCACAAGTATAGGGGATCTATCATAGTCCTTTCGATAAGTAAGAGTGTCGAACCCAACAAGGAGCAGAAGGAAATGATACGCGGTTTCCAGCAAGGTATTCTCTGCAAGTACTAAAATAAGTGGTAACAGATAGATTTATGATAAGATAATTTGTAACGAGCAACAAGTAACAAAAGTAAATAAGGTGCAGCAAGATGGCCCAATCCTTTTTGTAGCAAAGGACAAGCCTGGACAAACTCTTATATGATGTAAAGCGCTCCCGAGGACACATGGGAATATCGTCAAGCTAGTTTTCATCACGTTCATATGATTCGCGTTCGGTACTTTGATAATTTGGTATGTGGGTGGACCGGTGCTTGGGTGCTGTCCTTACTTGGACAAGCATCCCACTTATGATTAACCTCTATTGCAAGTATCCGCAAATACAACAAAAGTATTAAGGTAAACCTAACCATAGCATGAAACATATGGATCCAAATCAGCCCCTTATGAAGCAACGCATAAACTAGGGTTTAAGCTTCTGTCACTCTAGCAACCCATCATCTACTTATTACTCTGCAATGCCTTACTCTAGGCCCAAATAATGGTGAAGTGTCATGTACTCGACGTTCACACAACACCACTAGAGGAGAGACAACATACATCTCATCAAAATATCGAACGAATACAAAATTCACATGACTACTAATAGCAAGACTTCTCCCATGTCCTCAGGAACAAAAGTAACTACTCACAAAGCATAAACATGTTCATAATCAGAGGGGTATTAATATGCATATAGGATCTGAACATATGATCTTCCACCAATTAAACCAACTAGCATCAACTACAAGGAGTAATTAACACTACTAGCAACCTACTAGCACCAATCCCAGACTTGGAGACAAGAATTGGATACAAGAGATGAACTAGGGTTTTGAGATGAGATGGTGCTGATGAAGATGTTGATGGAGATTGCCCTCTCCTGATGAGAGGAGCATTGGTGATGACGATGGCGATGATTTCCCCCTTAGGGAGGGAAGTTTCCCCAGCAGAACAGCTCCGCCAGAGCCCTAGATTGGTTCCTCCAAGGTTCCGCCTCATGGCGGCGGAGTTTTGTCCAAGAAGATGGTTTATGATTTTTTCCCATCAAAAGACTCTATATAGTAGAAGATGGCCACCGGAGGGCCACCAAGGGGCCCATGAGGTAGGGGGGCACGCCCAGGGGGTAGGGCAGTCCCCCCACCCTCGTGGGCAGGGTGTGGCCCCCCTGGTGAGGTTATTGCTCTCAGTATTTTTTATATATTTGGAAAACACCTTCCGTGAAGTTTCAGGACTTTTGGAGCTGTGCAGAATAGGTCTCTAATATTTGGTCCTTTTCCAGCCCAGAATCCCAGCTGCCGGCATTCTCCCTCTTTATGTAAACCTTGTAAAATAAGAGAGAATAGGCATAAGTATTGTGACATAATGTGTAATAACAGCCCATAATGCAATAAATATTGATATAAAAGCATGATGCAAAATGGACGTATCAACTCCCCCAAGCTTAGACCTCGCGTGTCCTCAAGCGAAAAGCCGAAATCTAAAAATATGCCCCCATGTTTAGAGATAGAGGTGTCGATAAAAATAAAATACGGACATGAGGGCATCATGATCATTCTTAGAACAACAACTTACATAATTCTTTGTCATATAATATCTAATGCTAGAGTAATAATTCAATCACAATATCAAGTATGAATCGTAAACTTCATTGAAAACTAACAAACTACAATCTCAGTCATTGAAGCAATTGCAATTTATCATAACATAGGAAAGAGTCAATGTATAAGAGCTTTTTAGCAAGTCCACATACTCAACTATCATATAATCTTTCACAATTGCTGATACTCACGCAATACTTATGGGTATGGAGTTTTAATCGGACACAGAGAAAGATAGGGGCTTATAGTTTTGCCTCCCAACGTTTTTCCTCAAGGGTAATGTCAATAGTAATAGTTCATGAAAACTCACATCCAATTAGCCATATATACCAGGATCTTTCCAACATATTGTGCTTGCCAAAGGATAAAATGTAAAAAGGAAGGGTGAAGATCACTGTCGGTGTCAAAACCGGCGGATCTCGGGTAGGGGGTCCCGAACCGTGCGTCTAGGTCGGATGGTAACAGGAGGCAGGGGACATGATGTTTTACCCATGTTCGGGCCCTCTTGATGGAGGTAAAACCCTACGTCCTGCTTGATTAATATTGATGATATGGGTAGTACAAGAGTAGATCTACCACAAGATCAGAGAGGCTAAACCCTAGAAGCTAGCCTATGGTATGATTGTTGTTCCCCCTACGGACTAAAACCCTCCGGTTTATATAGACACCACAGAGGAATAGGGTTACACAGAGTCAGTTACAATGGTAGGAGATCTACATATCCGTATCGCCAAGCTTGCCTTCCACGCCAAGGAAAGTCCCTTCCGGACACGGGACGAAGTCCTCAATATTGTATCTTCATAGTCCAGGAGTCCGACCAAAGGTATAGTCCGGCTATCCGGACACCCCCTAATCCAGGACTCCCTCAGTAGCCCTCGAACCAGGCTTCAATGACGACGAGTCCGGCACGCAAATTGTCTTCAACATTGCAAGGCGGGTTCTTCTCCAAATTCCGTGTACCTGTTGAATAGTGTCCGGTTTCTTGTAAATGTAGTGCTCCTTGGCTTCTACGCCCAATAATGGCCGTTTTCCACGTGTCAAACGAATACGAAAAGTCAGGGTGTTTTTTATATTTACACCCCTAGCCGCATGAATGAGCCGCCTATTTAAGGGGACGAGGATTTAGATCCAAACCACACCTTCTCCCTTCCGCGAGTATTCATCAGAGCATATCCGACAGAGGTCCATTCTATCATGGCCGGCCGCCGCAGCTCCTCCTCTCGTCCTTCCAGCCCTCAGCCTGGAGATTGGAAGAGGTGCTCCATCCCGCACAGTGAGCTAGTGAAGCTCCAGACCAAGGGATTTCTCCCCCCGGCCTATATGGTCCCGGTTCGAGCCGGACTTGCCACCTATAATGGCGGAGAGCAAGCGGAGAGCGCCCCCAATCCCTTCAAAGGAAAGCGGGTATGACTTGTCCCTTACTTAATAAGAGGGCTCGGATTTCCAATTCACCTGTTTCTCCGGGGGCTACTGGAGTTCTACGGCCTCCAGCTGCACAACCTCAATCTTGCCTCCATATTGCATATCGCAGGCTTCGTAGCCCTTTGCGAGCTGTTCTTGGGCTGCGAGGCTCATTTCGCGCTGTGGAAAAGGCTATTCTACCTTGTGCCCCGCTCTAAGGAGGGGTCAATATATCAAGTGGGCGGAGCCGAAGTGTGGCACATCGCCGGGACCGAATATCTATCCTGAACCCCAAAGAAGGCGTCCGAGGAGTGGCCTTCGGAATGGTTTTATATAGAGGATGTCCCGCTGCCGGATCCTGTCCGGATCGGCCTCCCTGAGTTCAACGGTGCTCCCCTGAAGAAGCACTTAAGCTGGCGTCCACGGAGCCCTCAGAGGGAAAGCGACAAGGATGTTCTTTACCTGATGGGCCGGATAAGATTGTTAGCTCATTCCGGACTGACCATGATCGGGGTTATGGCCGAATGCATCATGCGAGGGGTGCAGCCGCTTCAGTATAGAGGCCACCCCATGTGGGACTTCAACAGGGAGGACGACGCCACCCGCTACGGCCGCAAGGGGCCGGATTCGGCTGCCGCTCTACTAAAGATCTTGTCCACTTTGTACAAGGGAGAAAAGGAGGAATTTATCCGCGTCAACCCACAGGGTGGATTTTCTATGTACAATCCCCCAAGCTGGGTAAGTGGTCACTTTTACTTGCCCATCCGTTTCATATTCCCATCGTTAAATATTCAGTCTAACGACTTCAACGCAGGAACTGCGCCAGGCTGTTAAAGAAATAAACAGCCCTCGTCCACAACCCGAAGACCCAGGACGGTCCCTCGACCCGTCCTCTCAAGAGGATCCGGTCTTATCTGTGGAGCTGATTGATGGGGTATTTCATCAATTGAGCAAGGACAACGCCTTGGTGGTCATTACGGTCGATTACCCGGGGCTACTCCCAGCCTCACAGGTAACTGAGACCAAAGTCCCAGCACTTTGAAAAGGGATCTGTCCTCGCGTGTTTTCGATTACCGTATGACAACCGTGTTTTGCAGAGGAGGTCCTTGAGACGGGAGGCCGAGCCTGCAGCGACAGGATGGTAGGGGATCCCGAATTGTGCGTCTAGGTCGGATGGTAATAGGAGGCAGGGGACACGATGTTTTACCCAGGTTCGGGCCCTCTTGATGGAGGTAAAACCCTACGTCCTGCTTGATTAATATTGATGATATGGTAGTACAAGAGTAGATCTACCACGAGATCAGAGAGGCTAAACCCTAGAAGCTAGCCTATGGTATGATTATTGTTCCCCCTACAGACTAAAACCCTCCGGTTTATATAGACACCAGAGAGGGCTAGGCTTACACAGATTCCGTTACAATGGTAGGAGATCTACATATCCGTATCGCCAAGCTTGACTTCCACGCCAAGGAAAGTCCCTTCCGGACACGGGACGAAGTCTTCAATATTGTATCTTCATAGTCCAGGAGTCCGGCCGAAGGTATAGTCCGGCTATCCGGACACCCCCTAATCTAGGACTCCCTCAATCACCATGACTCTTATGCAATGTAGGAGATAAAAGTAAAAGATAGGCCCTTCGCAGAGGGAAGCAGAGGTTGTCATGCGCTTTTATGGTTGGATGCACAAAATCTTAATGCGCAAGAACGTCACTTTATATTGCCACTTGTGATATGGACCTTTATTATGCAGTCTGTCGCTTTTATTACTTCCATATCACATGCTCGTATAAAGCTTATTTCCTCCACACCAATCAATCATACATATTTAAAGAGCAATTTTTTATTGCTTGCACCGATGACAACTTACTTGATGGATCTTGCTCAATCCATAGGTAGATATGGTGGACTCTTATGGCAAGACTATTTTAAGGGTATTTGGAAGCACAAGTAGTATCTCTACTTGGTGCAATGAATTTGGCTAGCATGAGGGGGAAAGGGGCAAGCTCATCATGTTGGAAGATCCAAGACAATATAATTTATCTTAGATGTAAGAAAACATAACCCATTACGTTGTCTTCCTTGTCCAATGTCAACTCTTTAGCATGTTATATTTTAATGAGTTCTCACAATCATAAAAGATGTCCAAGATAGTATATTTATATGTGAAGACCTCTCTTTCTTTATTACTTCCTATTAATTGGAACGATGACCAAAACTATGTTTGTCAACTCTCAACAACTTTTATTTATCATACTCTTTCTATGTGAGCTCATTACTCTCCATAAGACTCATATGATCTCTTTGTTTCTTTTTATTTCTTTCTCTTTTCTTTTATTCCCTTAGGGTCATGGCAAAATAATCAAGCCCTTGGACTCAACACTAATCGTTATTATATAGCTCACGGACTCGATTACATAGAAGGATAATAAAGCAAAACTCACAACTAGATCATACTAAGAACTTTTATTCTACTAGATCGAGATACTACCAAAAGGATCGAACTAAGAAAAATGGTAAAGATAAAAGTGATGGTGATGCGGTACCGGGGCACTCCCCCAAGCTTGGTAGTTGCCAAGTGGAGTGCCCATACCAGATACTCAATTCTACTTTGTTGGTGGAGACGGTGGGGATGTTGATGATGGATAGTCGCACATCGAGCGTGGTAGATCTTCTAACTTGCGGATAATGCCCTTGAGTGCGATGACATGCTCCTTTAACAAAATATTTTCATGTGTGAGATACTTATTTTGTATACAGCTAACTCAATCATCCTGAAAGCTTCGATTTCTATTGGAGTAAGATGATTGTGATCCAGTTGAAGGGTGTCTTATGCTGCCGGAACTTGGTCCTCCATGGCCTTCTTGATCCCTTCATCCTTGTTGATCTCCATGGGTTCTTCTCTCTTCAGCTCTATCTTCATTAGCCAAGCATCATTGCCCTCATGGTTGGAGGAGGAGGGAGACGACATGGTGCCTGGCCTTGACAACCCTGACAGAAAATAGCTCGAAACAAAGACAGGAGATTTTTACCGACCAAAATACGTGTCGTGTACGAAAACGGAGTCCGGAGAGCACACGAGGTGCCCACAAGGTAGGGGGGCGTGCCCAGTAGGGTAGGGCGCGCCCTCCACCCTCGTGGAGCCCTCGTGTCCTTCCCGGACTGCTGCTTATTTTTCTAAATATTCCAAAACGGAGAAATATTGCCTTAAAACTGTTTTGGAGTCGGTTTACTTACCGTACCACATACCTATTCCTTTTCGGAGTCTGAAACGTTCCGGAAAGTGTCCTTTATGTATTCCTCCGGGGTTACGGCTTCGATAACATTGGTTTCAACATTTATGGGATTACCTGAGATATAGTGTTTGATTCTTTGACCGTTCACCACCTTCGGATTGGTGCCTTCGAAGTTGTTGATTTTTATGGCACTGGAATGGTAGACCTCCTCGATAACGTAAGGACCTTCCCATTTAGAGAGAAGTTTTCCTGCAAAAAATCTTAAACAAGAGTTGTATAACAATACATAGTCACCTACATTAAACTCACGCTTTTGTATCCTTTTGTCATGCCATCTTTTAACTTTTTCTTTAAACAACTTGGCATTTTCGTAGGCTTGGGTTCTCCATTCATCAAGTGAGCTAATATCGAATAACCTCTTCTCATCGGCAAGTTTAAAATCATAATTAAGTTCTTTAATAGCCCAATAAGCCTTGTGTTCTAGTTCGAGAGGTAAATGACATGCTTTTCCGCAGACCATTTTATACGGAGACATACCCATAGGATTTTTATATGCAGTTCTATAGGCCCATAATGCATCATCAAGTTTCTTGGACCAATTCTTTCTAGACCTATTAACAGTCTTTTGCAAAATTAATTTGATTTCTCTATTACTCGATTCTACTTGACCACTAGACTGAGGGTGATAAGGAGATGCAATTCTATGATTAACATCATATTTAGTAAGCATTTTACGGAAAGCACCATGAATAAAATGTGAACCACCATCAGTCATTAAATATCTAGGGACTCCAAATCTTGGAAAAATAACTTCTTTAAGCATCTTAATAGAGGTGTTATGATCAGCACTACTAGTTGGAATATAGCTTCTACCCACTTAGTAACATAATCAACAGCATCTAAAATATGTGTATAACCATTAGAGGAAGGAAAAGGTCCCATATAGTCAAAGCCCCAAACATCAAATGGTTCAATAACAAGTGAATAATTCATAGGCATTTCTTGATGTCTACTAATATCACCAATTCTTTGACATTCATCACAAGATAAGACAAACTTACGGGCATCCTTGAAGAGAGTAGGCCAATAAAAACCAGATTGCAGTACCTTATGTGCAGTTCTATCTCCAGCATGGTGTACTCCATAAGCTTCGGAGTGACACTTGCGTAGGATCCGTTCCTGTTCATGCTCAGGTACACAACGCCTAATAACACCATCTATTCCTTCTTTATAAAGATGTGGGTCATCCCAAAAGTAAAGCCTCAAATCATAGAAGAACTTTTTCTTTTGCTGGTATGTGAAACTAGGTGGTATGAACTTAGCAACAATGTAATTAGCATAATCAGCATACCATGGAGCAGTATGAGAAGCATTTCTGACATTTAATTGCTCATCAGGAAAGCTATCATCAATAGGTAGTGGGTCATCAAGCACATTTTCTAACCTAGACAAGTTGTCTGCAACGGGGTTCTCAGCTCCTTTTCTATCAACAATATGCAAATCAAATTCTTGTAGCAAGAGAACCCATCTAATAAGTCTAGGTTTAGCATCTTCCTTTTCCATAAGATATTTAATAGCAGCATGATCAGTGTGAATAGTTACTTTAGAATCAACAATATAAGGTCTAAACTTATCACAAGCAAATACAACTGCTAAGAATTCCTTTTCAGTGGTAGCATAGTTTCTTTGAGCAATGTCTAGAGTTTTACTAGCATATTGAATAACATTAAGTTTCTTATCAACTCTTTGTCCTAGAACAACACCTACAGCATAATCACTAGCATCACACATAATTTCAAAGGGTAAATTCCAATCAGGTGGCTGAACAATAGGTGCAGAGATCAATGCTTTCTTAAGTATTTCAAATGCTTCTACACAATCATCATCAAAGACAAATGGTATATCTTTTTGTAATAAATTAGTCAGAGGCCGAGAAATTTTTGAGAAGTCCTTAATGAACCTCCTATAAAAACCGACATGACCAAGGAAACTTCTTATACCTTTGACGTCCTTGGGACATGGCATCTTTTCAATAGCATCAACCTTGGCTTTATCAACTTCAATACCTCTTTCAAAAACTTTATGCCCCAAGACAATACCTTCATTAACCATAAAGTGGCACTTTTCCCAATTCAAGACAAGATTAGTTTCTTCACATCTCTGCAAAACTCAATCAAGGTTGCTCAAGCAATCATCAAAAGAAGATCCATCGACGGAAAAGTCGTCCATGAAAACCTCACAAATCTTTTCACAAAAGTCAGAGAATATAGCCATCATGCATCTTTGAAAGGTAGCAGGTGCATTACATAAACCAAAAGGCATACATCTATAAGCAAAAGTACCAAAAGGGCATATAAAAAGTAGTCTTTGATTGATCTTTGGCTGACACAGGTATTTGAGAGAAACCAGAATAACCATCTAGAAAGCAAAAATGTGCATGTTTAGATAATCTTTCTAGCATTTGATCGATAAAAGGTAAGGGATAATGATCCTTTTTAGTAGCCTTATTTAATTTGCGGAAATCAATTACCATCCTATAACCTGTAATAATTCTTTGAGGAATCAATTCATCTTTATCATTAGGAACAACAGTAATACCTCCTTTCTTAGGGACACAATGGACAGGGCTTACCCACTGACTATCAGCAACGAGATAAATTATACCTGCCTCAAGGAGCTTTAGTATCTCCTTTCTTACCACTTCTTTCATTTTAGGATTCAGCCGGCGTTGATGATCATGAACTGGTTTAGCATCTTCTTCCAAATTTATTTTATGTTGACATAGAGTGGGACTAATGCCCTTAAGATCATCAAGAGTATACCCAATAGCAGCACGGTGCTTCTTCAGAGTTTTCAATAATCTCCCTTCTTCATGTTCTGAATGGTTAGCACTAATAATAACAGGATATATCTTTTTCTCATTGAGATAAGCATATTTAAGAGTATCAGGTAACGGTTTAAGCTCAAACACGGGATCACCCTTGGGTGGAGGAGGATCCCCTAGGATTTCAACAGGTAATTTTTTTTCCAGAATAGGTTCCTGTTTAAAGAATACTTCATCTAATTCCCTTCTTACATTCATAAACATATCATTTTCATGGTCTAGCAAGTATTGTTCTAAAGGATCACTAGGAGGTACGGCAATAGAAGCAAGACCAATAATTTCATCCTTACTAGGTAATTCTTCTTCACGGTGTTGTCTACTAAATTTAGAAAAATTAAATTCATGAGTCATATCATCTAAACCGATAGTAACAACATCCCTTTTGCAATCTATGGTAGCATTAACATTATTTAAGAAGGGTCTACCAAATATAATGGGGCAAAAGCTATCTTGTGGTGAACCAAGAACAAGAAAATCAGCAGGATATTTAGTTTTCCCACACAAGACTTCAACATCTGTAACAATTCCCATTGGTGAAATATATCACTATTGGCAAGTTTAATTGTGACATCAATATCTTCCATCTCAGCAGGTGCAATATCGTGCATAACTTCTTTGTATAAGGAATAAGGTATTGCACTAGCACTAGCACCCATATCACATAAGCCATGATAACAATGATCTCCTATTTTAACAGAAATAACAGGCATGCCTACTACAGGTCTAGGTTTATCTTTATCATGGGGTTTAGCAATTCTAGCAGTTCCGTTACAGAAATATATAACATGCCCATCTATATTATCAGACAAGAGATCTTTAACAATAGCAATATTAGGTTCAACTTTAACTTGCTCAGGAGGTGTACAAGTTTTAATATTGCTTTTACGAACCACAGTTGAAGCTTTAGCATGATCCTTTATCCTAACAGGGAAAGGTGGTTTCTCAACATAAGAAATAGGAACAATAGGATCATTATAAGTGATAGTCTTTTCTTCAACTTTAATAGGTGCATCTACTTTTACTTCTATGGGAGGATGATATTTAAACCACTTCTCCTTGGGAAGGTCAATATAAGTAGCAAAAGATTCACAGAAAGAAGCTATTATCTCAGAGTCAAGTCCATATTTAGTGCTAAATTTACGAAAAATATCGGTATCCATAAAAGATTTAACACAATCAAAACTAGGTGTCATACCTGACTCCTTACCATTGTCGAGGTCCCAATCTTCAGAGTTGCGTTTAATCCTTTCCAATAAATTCCATTTGAATTCAATAGTCTTCATCATAAAAGAGCCAGCACAAGAAGTATCAAGCATGGTGCGATTGTTACCAGAAAGCCGAGCATAAAATTTTTGAATAATCATTTCTCTTGAGAGCTCATGATTGGGGCATGAATATAACATTGATTTAAGCCTCCCCCAAGCTTGAGCGATGCTTTCTCCTTCGCGAGGCCAAAAGTAATATATATAATTGCGATCACGATGAACAAGATGCATAGGATAAAACTTCTGATGAAATTCCAATTTCAATCGTTTGTAATTCCAAGACCTCATATCATCACATAGCTTATACCATGTCGATGCATCTCCCCTCGGAGATAAGGGGAAGACCTTCTTCTTAACAACATCTCTGGGTACACCTGCAAGCTTAAATAATCCACAAACTTGATCCACATATATCAAATGTTCATCAGGATGTTTTGTTCCATCTCTTAGAAAAGGATTAGCTAGCAGTTTTTGTATCATACCCGAAGGAACTTCAAAGCAAGCACTTTCATTTTCATTTTCATTTTCAGTAGGTTGAGGAGCAACTCTTTGCTCTACTGGTCGGGGTGAAGATACCCCGAACAAGCCCCTCAAAGGATTACCTTCCATGGTAATAAGTGACAGTAAATTTCAGCACACTATATAAATTTTTCCTTACCAAATTCCACCTACCAAAGGCGCTTCACTCCCTAGAAACGGCGCCAGAAAAGAGTCTTGATGACCCACAAGTATAGGGGATCTATCATAGTCCTTTCGATAAGTAAGTGTCAAACCCAACGAGGAGCAGAAGGAAATGATAAGCGGTTTCCAGCAAGGTATTCTCTACAAGTACTGAAATAAGTGGTAACAGATAGTTTTGTGATAAGATAATTTGTAACGAGCAACAAGTAACAAAAGTAAATAAGGTGCAGCAAGATGGCCCAATCCTTTTTGTAGCAATGGACAAGCCTAGAGAAACTCTTATATGATGTAAAGCACTCCCGAGGACACATGGGAATATTGTCAAGCTAGTTTTCATCATGTTCATATGATTCGCGTTCGGTACTTTGATAATTTGGTATGTGGGTGGACCGGTGCTTGGGTGCTGTCCTTACTTGGACAAGCATCCCACTTATGATTAAACTCTATTGCAAGCATCCGCAAATACAACAAAAGTATTAAGATAAACCTAACCATAGCATGAAACATATGGATCCAAATTAGCCCCTTACGAAGCAATACATAAACTAGGGTTTAAGCTTCTGTCACTCTAGCAACCCATCATCTCCTTATTACTCCGCAATGCCTTCCTCTAGGCCCAAATAATGGTGAAGTGTCATGTAGTCGATGTTCACATAACACCACTAGAGGAGAGACAACATACATCTCATCAAAATATCGAAAGAATACCAAATTCACATGACTACTAATAGCAAGACTTCTCCCATGTCCTCAGGAACAAAAGTAACTACTCACAAAGCATAAACATGTTCATAATCAGAGGGGTATTAATATGCATATAGGATCTGAACATATGATCTTCCACCAATTAAACCAACTAGCATCAACTACAAGGAGTAATTAACACTACTAGCAACCTACTAGCACCAATCCCGGACTTGGAGACAAGAATTGGATACAAGAGATGAACTAGGGTTTTGAGATGAGATGGTGTTGATGAAGATGTTGATGGAGATTGCCCTCTCCCGATGAGAGGAGCGTTGGTGATGATGATGGCGATGATTTCTCCCTCCGAGAGGGAAGTTTCCCCGGCAGAACAGCTCCACCAGAGCCCTAGATTGGTTCCGCCAAGGTTCTGCCTCGTGGCGGCGGAGTTTCGTCCGAGAAGATGTCTTATGCTTTTTTCCCATTGAAAGACTCCATATAGCATAAGATGGCCACCAGAGGGCCACCAGGGGGCCCACGAGGTAGGGGGCGCGCCCAGGGGGTAGGGCGCGCCCCCCACCCTCGTGGGCAGGGTGTGGCCCCCTGGTTAGGTTCTTGCTCTCAGTATTTTTTTATATATATTTGGAAAACATCTTCCGTGAAGTTTCAGGACTTTTGGAGCTGTGCAGAATAGGTCTCTAATATTTGCTCCTTTTCCAGCCCAGAATCCCAGCTGCCGCATTCTCCCTCTTTATGTAAACCTTGTAAAATAAGAGAGAATATGCATAAGTATTGTGACATAATGTGTAATAACAGCCCATAATGCAATAAATATTGATATAAAAGCATGATGCAAAATGGACGTATCACTCTCCATCACCCCTCGCGCCGCGCCCTCCTTCCCTCGTGCTAGCACCGGCGGCGTCCTCCTTCCTTTCTATCACCGGCGGCGCCCTCCTTCCCTCGCGCTGCACCCGAACCTTGCTCCCGCTCCCGCTCCCAGCTCTTCTTCCTCCTCCGCTGCAGCTAAGGTTTCGTCTCCCCGATTCCCAATCCCCGAAGCTCTGATCCAGCAGCAACAGCGATATCGGCTGTGGGAGATCCTCTCCAAGGTCAAGCACGTCCAGGCCAAGCCTGCTGGCCGCCTTCGCGGGTGACTGCCTCAGCGGTGACGACGGCGGCCTCGTCGTCCCCGGAGGTCGTGGCACCCCTCAAGGCCGACCTCCACCACGTGAGTGATCCATCGATCTCGTCTCTCCAACAGTTCGGTTCTCGCCGCTTCGATTCCTTTGATTCAACAAGATACTGTGTACCACTTCGGTACGTGCGTGCGTGTGAGCTGACTCTTCTTCTGCGTGGTTCGTAGGTGTTCCGGATGCACACACGAGTTCGACCTGGACAAGCCGTCGGTGCTGCCGGAGGTGGCAGATTTCTTCAGTGGCCACGGAATCGAGGACTTCACCTTCAGCAGGGGCAGGCTGGTCAGTGCAGCTGCCATGAATCTCTAGTAGGAAATGTGTGGGATGATGTGTCTATTTGGTTTCCACTAAATTAGTTTGCATAGCTTCTGGTCACCTAATCCAGCAACAGAGAATAATTTTAGGTTCAAAATGTTCCCACTTCCTAGTAAATGTTTTAGGTGCATAAGAAATTGATGTGATTAGTTGGTGGATTTGCTTTGTCGCTAAGTCTGAATGTGGGAACCTTGTTTTTAGTCATAATGGCGTTGCCGGGCAAAGCTAGTGGTACGCGGAACACCAGAGAAACCACTGATTGGCCTGTATCACATTCACACATGATACTCTTAATATAGAGTTGTTTTCCGAGCTAGTTCTGTTTACTCTTAATATAGGTTTATTTGTCACCAATACTTGCTTGCTATGCTATAGTAGACCTTGTTCATATTTATTAGCTAAGTTTTCTTGTCCTTGGTATCTATATGCATGCCATTTGTGTTTCAGGCTTTCTCTGAAATGAAATAATAGGTCTATTAGTCACCAATACTTGAGTTAATCTAACTCCTTACGTGCTATGCTATAGTAGGCCTTGTTCATATTTATTAGCGAAGTTTGCTTGTCCACAGTGATCCATATACATGCCATTTGTGTTTAACGTTCTTTGAAATGAAATAATAAGATTCACACTCCATGGACCAGGACGACCACTGGGACCTCCATGGCAATGATGAAGCATGCACATGGTCGAGCTCGATGGATCAACAGTGCCTCAGTGTGGTGCAGCCGAGTTGGGCCACTCCAGTGCATCAGGAACTCTGCATGCTGCTGTCATTTGTCTCATCATCTTAACTACTACAGTAGTAGGAGTATTTTATATGCTGTTCATTTCTTGGCCACCCAGCATGTTTGCTAATCATCCATTTGCCTCATGTTATATGATCCCTACCTAGTAACTTCATTGTATGCAGACTTGTGGTGTTGGTTCAGTTTAGTCAATTTAATATATATACTGCTATGCTACTACTACTACTGTCTGCATTTAATCCTGATTAGTAGCTTCATCAATAAGTGGCAAACAAAACAATGTTAATTTTCATCTTATCTCTGTAACAACCAAAGGAGTTGAATTGCAGCATGCATGTCAAAGTTGGGTTCAATTCTTGGGCAATATATGGTAGTTTCCACTCTTCACGCCCAAGATTAGTATGCTACAGCTCTCCTCCCTCACTCCATACATCCAGGTACTAGTTACCCAACGAGTAGCCCTGCACCTCGCTAGATCTCGCCCAACCCCGCTCATCTTGCTGCTTGTGGTAGGGAATACTCTCTGTTGAGTATTTTGAGGAATGAATATCTATTAAGTATGGAGTTAGGATTATCTAATAAAATTTCTACTATATATATGCATGAAACTGAGATTACTAGAATCATTTACACAAGATACACCCTTTGAATTGAATTGATTGGTTCAGTTTCGTATATTCTTCACCCAGCCTTCTATCATGCTTGTAACTAGTGCTCTGCTCATGTTGTTAGACATGATTTCCACTTCCTGCCATCCCAGCCTTCTATCATGCTTACAAGATTTTTCTTTGCACTGTAGTAGCACCAGTACCTTGCTGCTGTTGGGAACGGAAGGGAGTTGTTCCATGGACTGAATCTGGGGAGAAAATCACCTTCGGCATGTACACCATCACCTTGGGCAATCTTGTGGTGCTGATGCTCGGCCTCAACATGTCCTGGAGTGCCATTAGAGCCGCCCTCACGCTCATCTTCCTCGACTTCAAGGACGCTCGCCCCTGCCTCGAGAAGGTAATTATCTATCCATCCATCTGCAGTTAACTAAGTTGTGCCCCATTGATGTCCTACTACTGTTAATTGTTACTACCATGGTGCTGATGCTGTTCAGAATATGATATGTGCCTTAATTCTAAGTTCTGGTCTCTCTTAAGAGACACTTCTAGCTTTTCTGACTCAAAGTTGTTAACTTGGTACTGCATGAGTTTTACTACTGCTAACACAGAGAGTATTTACTACTGCCAACACAAAGATTTTGTATGCATGCTACCTGATGAGTGCTTTCTTTGTAATATTTCACCTTCGTATGCATAGGTTTATTTGGTTTGAATTCTGCATGACATGAAATAGATATTTATAGTGTTTTTCTCAACTTGTTTTCACTGTCACTTGATATATACTAGCTTGTACTTGAAGCTGTGGGTTAATGTTGGTGGTTTTGTTCTACTTGGATGCATTGGTACCCATCATCGAGCGAACGGATGCAACAGCGGCAAGAAGCTCATGGCTGTGTGCATCTAAAGCACACCATGGACACCATCCACTTCCTCATCAATGCTAACTCAATCCAGATCATCGTCGACACTATCATCCATAGGTATCTTCCTTGGTTCCCTTTATTCTCTCCTTCCTTTGTGATGTTAGTATGCGTGTGCTGACGAGTATTGTTAGATCTTGCCAGTTGAATGTATGGTCGTGATAGTAGAATGGTATTTTGTTTTAGGCGCAATGTGTTGTAGTGCAGTTTTTTGCACAACCTACATATGTGCCATGCATATTCATATTGTGTCTCTGTTTCTTATATGAACTACTATCTCATTTTAACTAGCTCAACAACAAAAAGCATGGTACTAGCTGAATTTGTGTTATCATTCTAAATACATGCCCTTTTCTTGAATGGTCTGTTCATAATATATTTGCCCCAGTTTCTCTCATTCTTCTCTGATTCATGTAACATGATGACAGAGGAAGCCATGTTGTTGTTTTGTTTGGTCTCAGCCCTGACTATCACCGTCGAGCGAGTCCGGCGTGTTGTTCATCTGACTATGGTTCCAGGCCTGACTACCCCAGTTTTGTCCCAGTTTTTGTCCTGTTGAAGTTGCATAGAAATATGGGAGAGTCCAGCGAGTCCAGTGTGTTGTTCATGGCAGGAGCTTGTGAAGTAGTACTATATTACACTTGTAGAGCTTGTAAAGTATTGTATTATACATGGCCCTTTGTAATGGCACGGATAGAGCTTGTATTATGTGATCTGGTTGCTCTTGTTTAAGTATTATGTGTGTGTTTTGTCTCTGCCAATCTAAATACTGCTTGAAATATGAAGAATATGAGTCAGATAGATGGGACCCACTTACCTGACAAATGGAAACCTGCTACCAGAACCTAACAATTGGGACCCATCTGACTAGTGGACCCATTTAATAAAAAAGACATGAAATTGTTTAGCCAAAATGGCCGCGGCCCAACAATAAAAAAGGCTGCAATGTTGGGCTTGGCCCATGAAGCCGATCAAAAATTGATAGAAAAAAAAATAAAAAGGCCGAATTAATGGGCTTGGCCCATGTAGAACAGCGAATCGGACCGGGCTGAATCTTATCAATGACCTTTTCATTTGGTCGTAATTTTGCCACATCAGATTGCCACGTCGGATCCGACATGGCCTGGGCAGACAACCAGTGACCAAAACAAAAGGTCATGGGTTCAACGACCTTCTGTTTTGGTCGTAAACGTCTACGACCTTCTCACAGAGAAGGTCGTTAATTTCAGTTTACGACCGCCAGCTTTTGACCTTCTGTTTTTGGTCACAAAAAGGTCGCAAATGAAAAACTATGACCTTTCAGCGGCCAATAGTGAGGGTCACAAGTTGACATATTTCTTGTAGTGTTGGTTGAATGATGCTATCCTTTATATTCCACATACGATCATGCACTTGCTTGGTGATGAGTGCATGCTTTTAATTTCTATAATTTTGAGCGCACCACCAAGATGTATGTGACATGGAAGAGTAACCCATGATCCCAATCAATTGTGCATTTGCATTCAAAAGCAAATTTTAAATAATGCACAAATTTAGGGGGAGCTCTTGCTTATCACATACTTCTCAAAGTGACGATGTTTCTTAATCTTATAATCATTTGTCGAAGCTTTGATCTATATGTTGACATCAATTACCAAAAAGGGGGAGATTGAAAGTGCAACTATCCCTGGGTGGATTTGGTAATTCCTAAAAACATATAGCTCATTGAGCTAATGCTACTTGAAGATAAATATTTCAGAAAAAGCTCAATGATTGGCATGGCATGGATTAGAAAAGTGGACCCCTCAAAATGCTAAGGACAAAAGGATTGGTGTCGGTGTCAAAACCGGCGGATCTCGGGTAGGGGGTCCCGAACTGTGCATCTAAGGTGGATGGTAATAGGAGGCAGGGGACACGATGTTTTACCTAGGTTCGGGCCCTCTTGATGGAGGTAAAACCCTACATCCTGCTTGATTTATTCTTGATGATATGAGTATTACAAGAGTTGATCTACCACGAGATCAGAGAGGCTAAACCCTAGAAGCTAGCCTATGGTATGATTTTCTGTTGTCCTACGGACTAAAACCCTCCGGTTTATATAGATACCGGAAGGAGCTAGGGTTACACAAGGTCAGTTACAAAGGAGGAGATATACATATCTGTACTGCCTAGCTTGCCTTCCACGCCAAGTAGAGTCCTATCCGGACACGAGATGAAGTCTTCAATCTTGTATCTTCATAGTCCAACAGTCCGGCCAAAGGATATAGTCCGGCTGTCCGGAGACCCCCTAATCCAGGACTCCCTCAGTAGCCCCTGAACCAGGCTTCAATGACGATGAGTCCGGCGCGCAGTATTGTCTTCGGCATTGCAAGGCAGGTTCCTCCTCCGAATACACCACGGAAAAATTTGAATGCAAGGATAGTGTCCGATCCTGTAAAATATGTTGCACATACCACTGTAGAGAAAATAATATTTCCACAAATCTAATCTACTGACTTGTTTTGGCAACATGACATTATGCCATGGCCCGGTGATTATTCGAACCGCTTCCTTTAACTAGCCCCGCACATAACGCGAGGCAGTTTATTGACACGTCTTGTCAAAGTAGAGATCGTGTTCCCCTTATTACGGGATTCTCATCAATACAGGCATGGGTAACCCAACCACGCCTAGGACTCCTAGATTTTAGGAAAGTCCCAAACGGCCACGAGGAGGACACTTGATATTCACCCTCTTTATAAAGGGTCAAGGCTTTTACTTTTTTCCTCCCGTGCTCAATCGAATCCCTCCCCTGCCTCGAGTTCTAACACTCAAAGCCTAGGTCAGGTGCTTCGGATCTTCAATCATGTTCGGATCCAGCCTCCAGGGCCGGTGGATGCCCTCCTCCGTTACGAAAGAGGATATCAAGAAGTTGAGGGAGGCAAGATACCTGACCGCCGAAGTCTCACATCGGCTGCCCGCCCGAGGGCAGGTTGTCCCTACTCCTGAACCCCATGAAGACGTCGTGTTCATCTCCCACTTCCTCTGAGGACTAGGCCTCACTCTGGATCCCTTCGTGAGGGGTTTGATGTTCTATTACGGGCTTGATTTCCATGATCTAGCCTCGGATTTCTTTCTCCACATCTCGACATTTATTGTCGTATGTGAGGCCTTCCCCCGCATTACCCCTCACTTCGGCCTGTGGCTGAAGACCTTTGATGTGAAGCCGAAGACGGTCGAGGGGCAGTATGCAGCGTGCGGGGGTGATTGGTAGGCAAGATTGCTGGAGCTCCGTGGCCAACAGGTTCCTTTCCAGAGGTGTCCGGATTATGGCAACGGGAGAGGTTCTACATCACTGCTCCTAGAAGTGCCAAGTGGGTAGCTTCCCCCGCCTTTCGCTCGGGCCCTCCACCACAACTGATGTCATGGATCCGCAGGGGCTGAGCTGGGGTCCAGCCAAGGATGTGCCGATACTGCAGAGCCGCATCCAGGATCTCTTCGAGGGAGATTTTAGTTTGGTTATGGTAGTGCAAGTCATGCTGGTTTGTCAAGTCAAGCCTTGCAAATGCCGGCCCCTCCGTTTGTGGGAATTCAACCCAGAATGACCGCGCGCTATTCAGAATTTCCTTGGCCTGACGCACGAGGAGATGTACAAATCATTCTTCGGACCCCAAACAGAGTGTCCGGATACTACCGAGGATGTGGACCTGAGCAGCAACCGCACCGCCGACCAAGTAAGCAATCCTCTAGCCGATCACATCGTCTTTTGTTTATCATGACGTCATTCTGAGAAATCGCTCTCTGACCAGGACTGGCTAACAAAGGCAAAGATGATTCGGTGTTCGGCCCCCCTTCCTGAAGGTTTGGACAATCCGGTACTGGAAAAGATGCTCGAGCTAGCACCTTGTCCGGAGACCTCAAAGGAAGATAAAGGGGGGAATAATGAGGGCGAAAGCGGGCCCCCATCGCTACCAATTCCAACCGAGGGAATGAGCGCCTCCGTGAGTGAGGATAACCAAGGGGAAGAATCTGACCTTCTCTCGCTCCGGGGAAGGAAGAGGACTGCCTCTGAAGATCCAAAAACCAAGGCTTCCAAACGGGAGAAGAAGTCTCTAGCAGAGGGTCCTGCCCTGGAAGGTGCTCTCGCCGCACAAAGGCCGCGCGGGGATCAGCCCTCTAACTAGTCGTAAGTGATCCAAATATACTTAATAGTAGAGATATTCTACCTTACTTCCGAGGAAAATAACCGAAGCGTTTATCTTGCAGTTCGGATCTTAGCCCTTCTCAACAGAGCTCGTCTTCAGGGGACCTTCTTCCGGAGATGATGGAGAGCGAAACGCCTCCCCCGAACTCCCCCGCTCAAGAAGCCGGCGACATTGAAGTGTCGTCACGGAGGGCCTCTCCGGATCTGGTGAGGCCAGAAGATAATCCTATAGTCACCCGAAGTCCCCAGCATCCGGCTCTTGAAGAGGGCAAACAAAAAAAGTCCAGCGCCGTCTGGTATGCGGTCGGACGCACTGAGGGATCTGCTGAAGCGAGCGACCATCTCGGAAGAACACTGTACATTGATGGGTACAGTGATGGAAAGGATTACGTCCGCCGAAAGCGGGTTGCATGACGCCTTTATGAGTCTACTAACGGGCTTTGAGGTACGTAAAATGATATACCTTTGTGATAGTACCGCACATTTTTAGGTGTGCCCTGTGTAGATAGTAGCCCCTGAGACTCTGGTTGTCACCGAGAATGGCGCCAAATAGAGGATCATAGTCCCAGGTAATAACCGTAACCCCTTTATGTGCAGGTAGTGGAAGCTCCGGTGGCTAGCTGTACTCATGAGTTTGCCGAACTAAAGCGGCAACTGGATGCGGTGGATGCCGACATCGAGCTTGTTAACAAGCGGCTTGACGAGGCACAGGGTAAGTGATATTTTCTGGTGAATGTCACATAGTAAGAGCAGCGTGATGCCAGTATCTTTAATATGTCGTGACTGCAGATGGAGCTGCCACCATGGAGACCCTTCGGGCGGAACTTGCCCGGGCCAAAGAACAAGCAACGAGTAGTAATGCGGCTGCTTTGAAGGCGGCCGAAGAGTTAAGAGCCAAGAAGGCTACGCACTGCGAGAGCAAAGAGAAAATGGCCAAGATGGCCGTAGAGTTGAAAGACACTGCCGACCGTTGCCAGTTCCTTGAGGAAGAAAACCGAGCGAAGGCAACGGACCTTGAAAAGGCCACGATGGCGACCAAAGACGCCCGTTCTGCCATGAGGGCGAAGAAGGAGGAGCTGCGTGAAGCATGTGACATTGTGGCTGGGAAGCCCTTTTTGCTGCGGAGGAAGTTCGGAGATCCGCGGTACGCCCCTCTGGATCGGCTGTGGAGTTCGGCAAACGCATATCTGGACTTGGCGGCGAGCGCTGTCGATGCGGCCGAATACTTCCGAGATCAAACAGATCGTGAAGTGGACAAGCTGTTCTGGTCGCAGTTTAACATTCTAGAGCGTCCGCTTCCATTGACCGATCAGCTAGCCGAATGGGCCGAACTCAATAGGTTGTCCGGACTCGCCATGAGGTCTGTCATGGATCAGCTATGGCCGGAAAGGCCAAAGCCGAACAGTTATTTTAGCCTGGTGCAGCAGTTCCTTGGTGTGGTGCCGCGCATCAATGCGATGAAGAGGTCGGCGTGCATAGAAGGCTCGTGGATGGCCCTTGCCCGTGTCAAAGCATACTGGGCGGAGATGGATGCTACCACTATCGCGGCATAGAGTTCGGCCATAGGCCGAGTGGCTGTCGAGCACTATTTTGAAGAAGTTCTTGAGGGTTCTTGTTTGATAGATTCCCAGTGCTCGAAGAATATTATGTTTGAGTGACATGTATTCCAATTGTAAAAACAATGTTTTATTAAATTTATCAAGGCTGTGTTTATACTTTTGCCCGAAAGTATTGTGTTGCCTCCTGTGCGGCCGTTTATGTATATATGTATATAACCTGAAAGATTGCAATCGTCGGCTTCAGCCCCCACGCATACAATGCGGGGGCGTTCGCAGAAGACGTGTATTCACACTGAATCCAACGTCTTGGTCCTAGTAAGGAGGTGATAGCGCAACGAACTAGGCAACCGGACTATAATGCTTTAACACTTTCACTTAGCCATAGGAGTTTGATAGTGGGACTACTATATAGCCCCTGGTGGCTCCGCACTCGCACGGATTCGGGGTGCGTCCATGCCTGGCCGAGAAATGGCCCTTCATTAATGTGGAGGAATCCCGAAGATTCCGATAGTTCATCGAGTGGTTGACCAGTCTCACGCTATATCATGACAGTCAGTTTTCGGCTTTCTGTACTGAGGTGCTCGTCCGGATGAACCAGGGCACAATCGCAGTAGTTCTCCTGTGCTGCCTTAGCCGATAGAGCGGAACGTAAGGTAGCAAAACACAGGAGCCGGGCAAACCCAACATTTAACCAAAGACATGATTCAGAGCTGATGCATATAAGGCCAAACTCGCGACGCCGAACACTCCCTAAGGTATTCGGTCTTTATGGTGTAAACCAGGTCTAAACAGTACCCTTTGTAATAAGCCCCTGGTGTCTAGGTACGTACATTATTCTGGCGTGGCCACATGCCAAGACGTCAACATCCTTCTCGGTTGTACTGAGAATCCGAGGGATGTAAATCAACAAGAGACAGTAAAAAAGGTTTACGCAGGGTCTTAATCTACAAAGAATCCTTGGAACGGGTCCCTGCTGCACGTCTGCGCCTGTGTCTCCGTTGTGTCGTATTCTGGACGGGTGAAGCATGATGGTCATCTGAAAAAAGAGAGGAACTTAATTGAAAAGTCGCCATGCAAAAGTTAAGTTTATACTAAATAAACAATATACAGTTGAAAATGAGTGAAGGTGAGCCTTATTGCCACTTTTGCGTGCGCGTTGAGCCCCTTGTATTGTAATAGGGGTATAGCCATCAAACCTGTATTAATTACATATAGCTGAGCTGGACTCGTCTAGCCGTGTCTGTGGTCTTAATGACCTGTCAAATGCTTGAGTTGGTGAGGCCGTTTAGTGTGCGGTGGCCAAGGCGGCCACACCGTCTTCGGCGCGCAAGGAGCGCTCAATATTTCCATTTACTGTAATGATGCCACGTGGACCGGGCATCTTGAGCTTGAGGGAAGCATAATGCGGTATTGCGTTAAAGCAAGCGAAAGCTTCACACCCGAGTAGTGCTTGATAGCCACTTTGGAACGGAGCGACGTGGAAGGTTAAATTTTCGCTGTGGAAGTTGTCGGGGGAGCCGAATATAACCTCTAATAGCAGGGAGCCCCTGCAGTGAGCCTCCAGGCCTGGCGTTACTCCTTTAAAGGTAGCATTTCTGCAGAAAATTTTTGTTGGGCCTATCCCCATTTTGCGGATTGTGTCCTGATATATCAGATTTAAACTCCTGCCGCCGTCCATCAGGACTCGGGTGAAGTGGTATCCATCAATTATTGGATCTAATACCAAGGCAGCCCATCCTACATGCCGGATACTTGCCGAGTAATCCCGATGGTCGAAGGTGATCGGTTGGTACGACCAGTGGCGGAGCTCCACGGTGATAGGCCCTGGGTGCCGCTTTGTTTCTCCCTTTTATCACGTGTAACACGTTGACTGTTTTGACTTATGGTGGGAATTTCTTCTGTTCCCCTGTGCTTTGATTGTGAGGCTCATCCTCGTCCTCACTTGGTGTATCCTGCCCCTTGTGTTCGGCGTTGAGCTTGCCGAACTGTTTGAAGACCCAACATTCTCTATGGGTGTGATTTGCAGGTTTATCCGGGGTGCTATCGATCTGACATATTTGATCCAGAATTTTGTTTAGGCTGGACAGTTCGTCTCTGTTGCCTTCGGAGGGCGGCTTCTGTTGGCCTGGCCGAGAGCTTCTAAATCTGGCGTTTACCGCCGTGCTCTTCGGGCTATCTTCCTTATTCCGGCGCTTGTTCTTGCTGCGTCGTGATTTCCCATTTCCATCCCTGACTTCGGATGTACTTGGGTTGATGGTGCTGCATCTGGCTAACCAGCTGTCCTCTCCCACGCAAAAACGGGTCATGAGGCTTGTTAATGCTGCCATTGTTCTCGGCTTTTCTTGACCGAGGTGTCTGGCAAGCCATTCGTCTCGGACGCTATGTTTAAAAGCTGCTAAGGCTTCGGCGTTCGGACAGTTGACTATTTGGTTCTTTTTAGTGAGGAACCTGTTCCAAAGCTTTCGGGCTGACTCACCGGGCTGTTGAGTTATATGACTTAAATCGTCTGCGTCCGTTGGTCGGACATATGACCCTTGAAAATTTGCCCGAAAGGCGTCTTCGAGCTCTTCCCAACTTCCGATGGAGTTTTCGGGGAGGCTTTTAAGCCAGTGCCGAGCTGGCCCTTTGAGCTTGAGGGGTAAGTACTTGATGGCGTGGAGATCATCTCCTCAAGCCATATGGATATGGAGGATGTAATCCTCAATCCAGACCCCAGGGTCTGTTTGTTCCGTCGTACGCCTCTATGTTTACGGGTTTGAATCCCTCTGGAAATTCATGATCCAGCACCTCATCGGTGAAATATAGAGGGTGTGCGGCATCCCTGTATTTGGGTGTACCGTGGTATTCAGATGTTTGTTGTGTCGCATTGTATGTTGGAGCGCGCCTACGTGGTCCATAGATGGATCTGGTTGCACCGTCCTTTTGATGCGAGCCCTTACGTGGATCGCGTACTGGTTGATGTGCGGCGTCGATTGCCGCTTTATGTTGGCTATGAGGTCGTCTATCCGACCGGATGGCCGTTTTATTTTTTAATTGTGGAGGATCTAAGGCCTCCTCATCGAATTCAGGTAGCAACTTTCACTTCGGATAGCTCTTGGTGTGGCGATTACTGCCGTACTTCGCTGCTGTGTTGAGTACTTCACTCCATTTGATTTTGAGTGTGTCTTATGCAGCCTTGAGCCTTTGCTTCTGTTTTTTCAGACTCCTCGCCGTGGCAACAAGCCTTTGGTGGACATTATGTTGCTCCTGGCGCCTGTCCGGTGTGATGTCGTCCGGATTGTTATCTTCGACGGGGTTGGGTTGTTCGGCTTGATTTTCCATGTTGCTGTGGTCGGGCAATGGTTCACCCTGCTTTAACGCTGGGTCTATGTGATCGTTATTTCTGCCGAGGTGGAATTTGGAGCGGCGTTTACGCCGCCGCTTTGACTACTGCTCTAGGGAACCACCCTTCGCTGCGTCCTTTCGTTCCTCGTCGTTATTTTCTTTGGGTGTGTCCACCATGTATACGTCATGTGATGAAATGGGCGTCTAGTGCCCTGTGGGCAGTGGTTTCTCTTTGCCTCCCGCATCGTTGCCCATACCGTCGATGTCTTCAGAGTCGAAGTCGAGCATGTCGGTTAAGTCATCGATAGTGGCTACTAAGTGGGTGGTGGGTGGGCGGCGAATTTCTTCGTCATCCCCATCCCAATCCTGCCGGACGTAGTTCGGCTAGGCCTCTCCTGACAAGGAGAGAGACCTTAATGAGTTCAGTATGTCGCCAAAGGGCGAGTGCTGAAAAATATCCACGGAGGTAAACTCCATGATCGGCGCCCAATCGAATTCGACAGGAATGGGCGCATGCGGTTTGGAGTCCGTGGCCGGAGAAGGATCCGGCAATTTGGCAACACGGCTCTCGTGAAGGGTAAGGTCGATATTCGGCTCGATCGCCGCTGAGGATACGGACTTAGTGATGGGGCCATCCACCCGTCCATGGATGGCGCCACTGGCTCCGAATTAAGGCTCGGAGCGGCTGCCGGTACGATCTCCTGAATACGATCCGATGGTAGAGCTAAATCGTACTCATCGTGACCACATGGCGCACAAGGCAGGGGCTCGAATCCGTCGAAAATCAAGTCTCAGCGGATATCGACCGTGTAGTTTAAGCTTCCAAACCTGACCTGATGGCCAGGGGCGTAACTTTCGATCTGCTCCAGATGGCCAAGTGAGTTGGCTCGCAGTGCGAAGCCGCCAAACACAAAGATCTGTACGGGGAGAAAAGTCTCACCCTGGACTGCATCGCTATCGATGATCGTAGCAGCCATCAAGCCTAATGGCGACGACACAGAGGAACTCTCAATGAAAGCACCAATGTCGTTGTCAAAACCGGCGGATCTCGGGTAGGGGGTCCCGAACTGTGCGTCTAAGGAGGATGGTAACAGGAGGCAGGGGACACAATGTTTTACCCAGGTTCGGGCCCTCTTGATGGAGGTAAAACCCTACGTCCTGCTTGATTTATTCTTGATGATATGAGTATTACCAGAGTTGATCTACCACGAGATCAGAGAGGCTAAACCCTAGAAGCTAGCCTATGGTATGATTGTCTGTTGTCCTACAGACTAAAACCCTCCGGTTTATATAGACATCGGAAGGAGCTAGGGTTACACAAGGTCGGTTACAAAGGAGGAGATATACATATCTGTATTGCCTAGCTTGCCTTCCACGCCAAGTAGAGTCCTATCCGGACACGAGACAAGTCTTCAATCTTGTATCTTCATAGTCCAATAGTCCGGCCAAAGGATATAGTCCGGCTGTCCGGAGACCCCCTAATCCAGGACTCCCTCAATTGGCTCAAGCTCAAAGCACAAGACTCTACATTTCATTTTTAGTGATCCCAGATCACATTGAGTCCATAGGAAAGCCAATACTATTAAGAGGGGGTGAGGTGTTGCTTAATGAGGTTCTTGCTCAAAGTGCTTAGTGATATTCTCCACAACCCTCAACCACTTTCTCATATCAAAATTTGTCCCAAACCAAAAGTCAAACTCGGCCCCACCAATTTGATCTATCCGGTGCCACCAAGTTCACTTGACATAGCCACTGCCACAAACCCTAGTCGTTTCCGTCCCACCGATAGGGATCTTGGCCTCACCGAGATGGGATTGTAATATCTCCGCTTCCCTTTGTAACGTTTCGGTCCAACCGAGATGAGCGATCGGTCCCACCGAGATTGCAATGCAAACTCCCTGTTTCCTTTTCATAACATTTCGGCCCTACCAAAAGATCGAATCAGTCCCACCGAGATTGCCAGACCAACTCTCTGGTTAGTCAATTACCAAAATCGGTCTCACCGAGTTTGTGTAATCGGTCTCACCAAGATTACGTTATTCCCTAACCCTAATGAAATCGGTCCCACCGAGTTGACATGTCGGTCCCACCAAAAATCCTAACATTCACATTTTGAACTGAATCGGTCTGACCGAGTTTGGTAAATTGTGTGTAACGGTTAGATTTTGTGTGGAGGCTATATATACCCCTCCAGCCACTCTTCATTCGTGGAGAGAGCCATCAGAACATGCCTACACTTCCAACATACATTTTCTGAGAGAGAACCACCTACACTTGTGTTGAGGTCAAGATACTTCATTCCAACCACATAAATCTTGATCTCTAGCTTTCCCCAAGTTGCTTTCTACTCAAATCATCTTTCCACCAAATCCTATCCTATGAGAGAGAGTTGAGTGTTGGGGAGACTATCGTTTGAAGCACAAGAGCAAGGAGTTCATCATCAACACACCATTTGTTACCTCTTGGAGAGTGGTGTCTCCTAGATTGGTTAGGTGTCACTTGGGAGCCTCCGTCAAGATTGTGGAGTTGAACCAAGGAGTTTGTAAGGGCAAGGAGATCGCCTACTTCATGAAGATCTACCCTAGTGAGGCAAGTCCTTGGTGGGCGACAACCATGGTGGGATAGACAAGGTTGCTTCTTCGTGGACCCTTCGTGGGTGGAGCCCTCCGTGGACTCACGCAACCGTTACCCTTCGTGGGTTGAAGTCTCCATCAACGTGGATGTACAATAGCACCACCTATCGGAACCACGGATAAAAAATCTCTGTGTCAACATTGCGTTTGCTCCTCCAAACTCCTCCCTTTACCTTCATATGCAATTGTTTTACATTCCGCTGCTATACTCTTAGAATTGCATGTGTAGGTTGATTGCTTGACTTGTGCTAAGTTGCTAAAATCTGCCAAGAATTACAATTGGGACAAGGCTAGATTTTTATTTGGTCAAGTAGTCTAGTCACTCCCCCTCTAGACATACTTTCGATCCTACAAGTGGTATCAGAGCTTTGGTTTCCATTTGCTTTGATTTCCATAGCTTTTTGTGGTCATAGCCTTGGTTTCACAACCTATGAGAGTATGGTGTCTAGCGAGGGAAATTACCACCGTAGAGGTCCTTACTTTGATGGTACTAATTTCTCTAGTTGGAAGCATAAGATGAAAATGCATATTCTTGGACATAACCCCGCCGTTTGGGCGATTGTGTGTATTGGCTTGCAAGGTGAATTCTTTGATGGGAGATAACCGAACCGTGAAGCTACCGTGGAAGAGTTGAAGATGCTGCAATACAATGCTCAAGCTTCTGATATTCTCTTCAACGGATTGTGCCCCGAAGAATTCAACAAAATCAGCCGTCTTGAGAATGCAAAGGAAATTTGGGATACTTTGATTGATATGCACGAAGGTACCGACTACGTCAAGGAATCTAAATTGGATGTGCTTCAAAGTCAATTTGACAAGTTCAAAATGAAGGATGGTGAAGGTGTCGTTGAAATGTACTCTAGGCTTGCTCTCATTACAAATGAGATTGCCGGCTTAGGAAGTGAAGAGATGACCGATAGATTCATCATCAAGAAGATCCTAAGAGACTTGGATGGAAAATATGATACCGTGTGCACATTGATCCAAATGATGCCCAACTACAAAGATCTCAAGCGAACAGAAGTCATTGGAAGAATTTTTGCTCATGAGATGTCACTCAAGGATAAGGAAGAGCTCCACAACAAGTCAAGTGGTGCCTACAAAGCCTCATGTGATGCTCCCACATCATCAAGTGAGAAAAAAACCTTCAATGAAGAATTGAGCCTAATGGTGAAGAACTTCAACAAGTTCTACAAGAGTAGAAGCAAGGAAAGAAGTTCCAAGTCAAGGTCCAACAATGACAAAAGATCTTCTAGTCGTGAGCATAATTTCTACAATTGTGGAAGACCCGGAGACTATTCAAATGAGTGTAAGGCTCCCTACAAAAGAAGAGAAGATTCTCCCAAAAGAAGAAGTAGGAGAGAAGAATCACCGCCAAGAGAGAGAAGGATTAGAGATGATCGTTATGAACGAAGACCCTCCCGGTGAAGCAAGGATTCAGAAAGGAAGGACAAATCATCAAAGAGCTACACAAAAAGAAGACATCAAGCTCATGTTGATGAATGGGTATCCGGCTCCGACTCCGACAATCACTCCGAAAGAAGTTATCACTCTGACTCCGAATATACTCAAGATGAAGGTGTTGCCGGTCTAGCACTTGTGTCAACTGACTCCTACGACATATTTGACTCGCCAAATGAAGGAATTGGAAGATGCTTCATGGCTAAAGTTCCAAAGGTAAAACACCCCGAGTATGTTGATTTGAATAGTGATGAAGGATTTGCTAGGAGATGATGATTTACTTGTTGACAACTCTAGTTATGAAAACTATGATGAACTTGCTTTTAATCATAATAATCATGATAAAACGAATGAAGATGATAAGAAGAAGATTGAGCGTATAACTAAAGAACTAAACACTCTTAAGTTAGCTCATGAAACTACCTTGGAAGATCATCGAGAACATTTAAAGACTCATGAGAAGCTACACTTTGAAAAACTCAACCTTGAGCAAGAGAATGAGTTCTTAAAAGCAATCAATGATGATCTTCGCAAGAAAAGTTCTTCTTACATTGCCAAGCATTTACTCTTGTCTACTTACATGCCACAAGTTAAATCTAGCAACAAGAGTAAGAAAGATTCTTATTCTAGTAGTAACAACAATCATGCTAAATCCAATATTGTTGCTTCTAGTAGTTCTCTTGATTCCACTAATGATTCTCTTAGCCAAGTTACACTTGAGCAAGAAAATAGCTTATTGAAGGGAATTATAGAGAAATGTGTTTACAAGAGCCTTGCCGGGAGTAAGCAATTCGAGGAAATTGTACGCAAGCAAGGAAGACACCGGAAGAATCAAGGTGTTGGTTTTGAACGAAAGTTCAATGCCAATGGAGTTGAGTGGGAAGAAGATCAATACCCCAAGACGAAGTTTGTTCCTCAACAATAGAAGTATGATCCTACTTCTTTCCAAGGAACACAAGCTCAAGATGATCTTCCACCACAAGACCACAAGCAAAAAGGCAAGGACAAGCTTCAAAAGGAGATTGATGCATTTGAGGAAGCTCCCAAAGGCCTGGTCAAGTGGGTTCCCAAGACTACATCATGTTCTACTTCATCAAGTACGGCTACAACTCCAAGGATTCCCATCAAGATGGTGTGGATCCCGAAGAAGAAGAACTAGAGAGTTCTTGAGGGTGACTCCGCCAACATACTTCACTCATATCATTTTGGCGAGGACAAGTGCAAACAACTTCCATATCTTGCACAAGTTCAAGGAGACACAAACCCTCTTGTTGGTAAGACAAGGGACAAGGTAACCTAATGCTTTCATGGACATCATCCTATGTGAACATCACTCTATGTCTATGGATATGCTTGTTTGTTCCTTGTGAGACTAACCCATGTAGGTATTGAAAGTGAAACTCACTCCAAAGGATTGCTCCAAAAGATCTACATCAACATTGAGCATCTACATCTTCAACACCTACATGAAGTCATCATCGACAAAACCCAAGGTTAGTTCATCCCTCTGAAGGAAATATTCCCTAGAGGCAATAATAAAATTATTATTTATTTCCTTATTTCATGATAAATGTTTATTATTCATGCTAGAATTGTATTAACCGGAAACATAATACATGTGTGAATACATAGACAAACAGTGTGTCACTAGTATGCATCTACTTGACTAGCTCGTTGATAAAAGATGGTTAAGTTTCCTAACCATAGACATGAGTTGTCATTTGATTAACGGGATCACATCATTAGGAGAATGATGTGATTGACTTGACCCATTTCGTTAGCTTAGCACTTGATCGTTTAGTTTGTTGCTATTGCTTTCTTCATGACTTATACATGTTCCTATGACTATGAGATTATGCAACTCCCATTTACCGGAGGAACACTTTGTGTGCCACCAAACGTCACAACATAACTGGGTGATTATAAAGGTGCTCTACAGGTGTCTCCGAAGGTACTTGTTGGGTTGGCGTATTTCGAGATTAGGATTTGTCACTCCGATTGTCGGAGAGGTATCTCTAGGAACACTCGGTAATGCACATCACTATAAGCCTTGCAAGCATTGGAACTAATGAGTTAGTTGCGGGATGATGTATTACAGAATGAGTAAAGAGACTTGCCGGAAACGATATTGAACTAGGTATTGAGATACTGATGATCGAATCTCGGGCAAGTAACATACCGATGACAAAGGGAACAACGTATGTTGTTATGCGGTCTGACCGATAAAGATCTTTGTAGAATATGTAGGAGCCAATATGGGAATCTAGGTCCCACTATTGGTTATTGACCAGAGAGGTGTCTCTGTCATGTCTACATAGTTCTTGAACCCATAGGGCCCGCACGCTTAACGTTCGTTGATGATATAGTACTATGAGTTATGTATGTTGGTGACCGAATGTTGTTCGGAGTTCCGGATAAGATCACGGACATGACGAGGAACTTCGGAATAGTCCGAAGATAAAGATTGATATATGGGATAATAGTGTTTGGACTTCAGAAGGGTTTCGGAATTCACCGGAAGGGGTTCCGGATGTTTCCCGAAATGTTTGGGTACGAGAACACTTTATTTAGGCCAAAGGGGAAAGCCCACAAGGATTCTGGAAAGTGCAAAAGGAAGTTTTGTGGAGTCCAGGGGCCAGACGCCGAGAACCCTAGCGTCTGGCCCTGGAGTCCGAGAAGGACTCTTGCCTTTCGGGTGAAACCGACTTTGTGGAGGCTTTTACTCCAAGTTTCAACCCCAAGGCTCAACATATAAATAGAGTGGTAGGGATAGCACCCAGGAGACATCAAGAAACACCAAGCCGTGTGCCGGCTACCCCGTCCCCTCTAGTTTATCCTCCGTCATAGTTTTCGTAGTGCTTAGGCGAAGCCCTGCGGAGATTGTTCTTCACCAACACCGTCACCACGCCGTCGTGCTGCCGGAACTTATCTACTACTTCGCCCCTCTTGCTGGATCGAGAAGGCAAGGACGTCACCAAGTCGAACGTGTGCAGAACTTGGAGGTGTCGTGCTTTCGGTACTTGGATCGGTCGGATCGTGAAGACGTATGATTACATCAACCACGTTGATATAACGCTTCCGCGAGCAGTCTACGAGGGTACGTAGACAACACTCTCCCCTCTCGTTGCTATGCATCACCATGATCCTGCGTGTGCGTAGGAAAATTTTGAAATTACTACGTTCCCCAACAGTGGCATCCGAGCCAGGTTTTGTGCGTAAATGTCATATGCACGAGTAGAACACAAGTGAGTTGTGGGCGATACAAGTCATACTGCTTACCAGCATGTCATACTTTGGTTCGGCGGTATTGTTGGATGAAGCGGCTGATACGTCTCCGTCGTATCTATAATTTTTGATTGTTCCATGACAATATTCTACAACTTTCATATACTTTTGGCAACTTTTTATATTATTTTTGGGATTAACATATTGATCCAGTGCCCAGTGCCAGTTCCTATTTGTTGCATGTTTTATGTTTCGTAGAATATCCATATCAAACGGAATCCAAATGGGATAAAAATGGACGGAGCATATTTTTGGAATATTTGGAAAATTCTAGAAGAAAAATCCACGTGAGACGGTGCCCGAGGTGGCCACGAGGCAGGGGGCGCGCCCCGGACCCTCGTGGGCCACCCGTAAGGCGGTTGATGCCCTTCTTAGGCCGCAAGAAAGCTAATTTTTGGTAAAAAAATCACGGCGAAGGTTTCGGTCCAATCGGAGTTACGGATCTCCATATATATACGAAATGGTGAAAGGGCAGCAGAACAGAACGCAGAAACAGAGAGAGACAGGGAGACAAATCCAATCTCGGAGGGGCTCTCGCCCCTCCCATGCCATGGAGGCCAAGGACCAGAGGGGAAACCCTTCTCCCATCTAGGGAGGAGGTCAGGGAAGAAGAGGAAGAAGGGCCCCCCTCTCCCCCTCTCCTCCGGTGGCGCCGGAACGCTGCCGTGGCCACCATCATCATCACTACGATCTTCACCAACACCTCCGCCATCTTCACCAACATCTCCATCACCTTCCCCCCTCTATCTAAAGCGGTCCACTCTCCCGCAACCCGCTGTACCCTCTACTTGAACATGGTGCTTTATGCTTCATATTATTATCCAATGATGTGTTGCCATCCTATGATGTCTGAGTAGATTTTCATTGTCCTATCGGTGGTTGATGAATTGCTATGATTTATTTAATTTGCTTGTGGTTATGTTGCTGTCCTTTGGTGCCCATCATATGATGCATGCGTGGATCACGCCATAGGGTTAGTTGTATGTTGATAGGACTATGTATTGGAGGGAAAGAGTGACAGAAACTTCAACCTAGCATAGAAATTGATGCATACGGGATTGAAGGGGGACCAATATATCTTAATGCTATGGTTGGGTTTTACCTTAATGAACGTTAGTAGTTGCGGATGCTTGCCAATAGTTCCAATCATAAGTGCATAGAATTCCAAGTCAGGGATAACATGTTAGCAGTGGCCTCTCCCACATAATACTTGCTATCGTTCTAGTAAAGTAGTCAATTGCTTAGGGACAATTTCGCAACTCCTACCACCACTTTTTCACACTCGCTATATTTAATTTATTGCTTCTTTACTTACAACAGCCCCTACTTTTTATTTACGTAATCTTTATTACCTTGCAAACCTGTCCAACAACATCTACAAAGTACTTCTAGTTTCATACTTGTTCTAGGTAAAGCGAATGTCAAGCATGCGAGTTGTATCGGTGGTCGATAGAACTTGAGGTAATATTTGTTCTGCCTTTAGCTCCTCGTTGGGTTTGACACTGTTATCGAAAACTGTTGCAATCCCCTATACTTGTGGGTTATCAAGACCTTTTTCTGGCGCCGTTGCCGGGGAGCAATTGCGTGGGGTGAATATTCTCGTGTGTGCTTGTTTGCTTTATCACTAAGTAATTTTTATTTGCTATTCTTAGTTGTTTTCTATCTTTAGTTATGGGTAGGAAATGCAAAATACCAAAAAATATAGTTGTACCTACTAAACCAATGGTTGAAGAACCACTCAAAATCTATCACACTGCTAAAGCTTATTACTTGGATCATCTTCGATCCCTATGTGCTCATGCTGAAACCCCAACTAGCTTAGTTGATGGCAAATCCTTAGATGAGCATGCTTGTTATGTGCGACAGCAAATATTTGAAAAAGGGGAAATTTTACTGGGTCAAATTCATCGTTTGCAAAGCTATGCTTGGAATTTATGCGAAATATATGATATTACTTGTTGTTCTGAAAACCCTAAGAAACACCTTCCCTATCAATGTGAGTTTAGTGATAATGGAATCGTATCTTCGTATGCTAAGGGTGTTTATAGTTACTATGATGTTCAACAAATTGAAGAATTTGTTGCTTTTAAGGGTGCTTATGAAATTGCTTCTTTGATTGAAACGTATGATGCTACTCTTTACAAATCTGAAAAATTTGCCATACTTAAATATTGCTATGATAATTATTCTTCTAATGCCTATGTTGAACCATATATTGAGGACTACCCCACTGTCCAAGAAGAGACTAATATTTTGCAGGAGTTATGGAAGAAGAAATTGATGAAACTGTGAGCTCATTGGGTGAAAAAGATGAGGAGGAGAGCGAAGAACAAAAGGAGGAAGAGCGGATTAGCTACCCGTGCCCACCTTCTAATGAGAGTAGCTCTTCAACTCATACATTGTTTAATTTCCCTTCGTGCTTACCGAAGGATGATTGCTATGATAATTGTTATGATCCCGTTGATTCTCTTGAAATATCCCTTTTTGATGATGCTTGCTATGCTTGTGGCCAAGATGCCAATATGAATTATGCTTATGGAGATGAACTTTCTATAGTTCCTTATGTTAAACATGAAATTGTTTCTATTGCACCCACACATGATAGTCCTATTATCTTTTTGAATTCTCCAAACTACACTATATCAGAGAAGTTTGCACTTATTAAGGATTATATTGACGGGTTGCGTTTTACTATTACACATGATGATTTTGATAGATATAATATGCATGTGCTTGCTGCTCCTACTTGCAATTATTATGAGAGAGGAACTACATTTCCGCCTCTTTATGTTTCCAATACAACAAAATTGCAAGAAATTGTTTATACTATGCATTGGCCTTTACTATGTGTGCATGAATTGTTCTTTTATGACATGCCGATGCATAGGAAGAGAGTTAGACTTCGTTGTTGCATGATATATGTTACTTTGTGCTCACTACTAAATTACAAATCATTGTTAATTAAAATTTGCTTTCATATACCTTGGGATCCGGATGGATTCATTACTTGAGTACTATATGCCTAGCTTAATGGCTTTAAAGAAAGCGCTGTCAGGGAGACAACCCGGAAGTTTTAGGGAGTCATTTATTTCTGTTGAGTTCTTTAATATAGTTTAAAAATAGTAAAAATAAAGAGCGGAACCCAAAACTTTTTCAAAAAGGAAAGTGAAAGTGAGAAAGACAAGCATTGTTGAAGTGGGAGAGCTCCTTGAACTTTGTTCATGCTCACGACAACTTTGTGAATCTTGATTACAGAAACTTTTCAACAAAAATAATTATCCCCTTATACAATCCATTGTATTATAAAAATAATGTGCCAAGGTTTGCCTTTAGGATGTTTACATTTGCTTGATGGTTTGTACGGTGCAGGACAGAAACTTTGGCAGTAGTGCGCGATTTTACATTTTTAGCTGGAATGTCAAACGGTTCTGATTCTTTTTGCACTGTCTTTATATACAAATTGTTTATTTTTCCTAATTGTGGCAGAATTTTTAAAGTATCAGAAGTATGGTGAATGTTCAGATTATTACATACTGTTCTGTTTTAGTCAGATTCTGTTTTTGATGCATAGTTTGCTTGTTTTGATGAAACTATCGATTCATATCAGTGGATTAAGCCACAAGAAATTATATTACAGTAGACACAATACAAAAACAAAATATGAATTGGTTTGCAACAGTACTTAGAGTAGTGATTTGCTTTATTATACTAACAGATCTTACCGAGTTTTCTGTTGAAGTTTTGTGTGGATGAAGTGTTCGATGATCGAGAAGGTCTCGATGTGAGAAGAAGGAAGAGAGGCAAGAGCTCAAGCTTGGGGATGCCCGAGGCACCCCAAGTAAATATTCAAGGAGACTCAAGCGTCTAAGCTTGGGGATGCCCCGGAAGGCATCCCCTCTTTCTTCAACAAGTATCGGTATGTTTTCGGATTCGTTTCGTTCATGCGATATATGTAATCTTGGAGCGTCTCTTGCATTTAGTTTTCATTTTTCTTTTATGCACCATGCTGGTATGAGATCGTCCTTGGTTGATTTATAGAATGATCTTTACACTTCACTTATATCTTTTGAGTATGGCTTTATAGAATGCTTCATGTGCTTCACTTATATCATTTGAAGTTTGGATTGCTTGTTTCTCTTCACTTAGACAACCGCCATTTGTAGAATGCTCTTTTGCTTCACTTAGATTTGTTAGAGCGTGGGCGTATCTTTTGTAGAAATAATTAAGCTCTTGCTTCACTTATATCTATTTAGAGAGATGACAGGAATTAGTCATTCACATGGTTAGTCATAAAATCCTACATAAAACTTGTAGATCACTGAATATGATATGTTTGATTCCTTGCAATAGTTTTGCAATATAAAGATGGTGATATTAGAGTCATGCTAGTGGGTAGTTGTGTATTAGTAGAAATACTTGTATTGAGGTTTGTGATTCCCGTAGCATGCACGTATGGTGAACCGTTATGTAACGAAGTCGGAGCATGATGTATTTATTGATTGTCTTCCTTATGAGTGGTGGTCGGGGACGAGCGATGGTCTTTTCCTACCAATCTATCCCCCTAGGGGCATGCATAGTAGTACTTTGCTTCGAGGGCTAATAAACTTTTGCAATAAGTATATGAGTTCTTTATGACTAATGTTGAGTCCATGGATTATACGCACTCTCACCCTTCCATCATTGCTAGCCTCTCTAGTATCGCGCAACTTTCGCCGGTACCATAAACCCACCATATACCTTCCCACTGTTCAAGATATCTTCCGATATTCCGATAAATCGGCCGATTTATCGCTTACCTTTGTCTGACCGATAAGACAAATCGGCCGATAAATTAGCCGATATGGCGATAAATCATCCGATATGCTGATAAACTGGCCGATTTACCCCTTATCTTGGGTCGACCGATAAGTTTCTGATAAGCGATATCCCCAACATTGTACCTTCCTCAAAACAACCACCATACCTACCTATCATGGCATTTACATAGCCATTCTGAGATATATTGCCATGCAACTTCCATCATCATCATATATATTACTTGAGCATTCATTGTCATATTGCTTTGCATGATCGTAAGATAGCTAGCATGATGTTTTCATGGCTTGTCCGTTTTTTGATGTCATTGGTACGCTAGATCATTGCACATCCCGGTACACTGCCAGAGGCACTCATATAGAGTCATATGTTTGTTCTAGTATCGAGTTGTAAGTAAATAAAAGTGTGATGATCATCATTATTAGAGCATTGCCCCAGTGAGGAAAGGATGATTGAGACTATGATTCCCCCACAAGTCGGGATGAGACTCCGGACGAGAAAAAAGAGAAAGGCCAAAAAAAAGAGAAGGCCCAAAAAAAGAGAAAAAAAAGAAGAAAAATGAGAGAAAAAGAGAGAAGGGGCAATGTTACTATCCTTTTACCACACTTGTGCTTCAAAGTAGCACCATGTTCTTCATATAGAGAGTCTCTTGAATTATCACTTTCATATACTGTAACACCCCGGATGTAACTTGCCTTATATGTATTCCAACTCTTGCCGTTTCCAACACTAAGTTATGTTATTTTCCTCGTTGTCGGGTTTTTGTCTTCGTGTGTTTTTGTCTTTGTCATGCATCTCATATCATGTCATCATGTGCGTTCCATTGGCATACGTGTTCGTCTCATGCATCCGAGCATTTTCCCCGTTGTCTATTTTGCATTCCGGCGCTCCTACGTCCTCCGGTGTCCCTTTCTACCTATTTTCGTGTGCGTGTGATAAACGTTTTCGGATTGGACCAAGACTTGTCATGCGACCTTGGTTTACTACCTGTAGACCGCCTGTCAAGTTACACGCCATTTGGACTTCGTTTGATACTCCAACGGTTAACCGAGGGACCGAGAAGGCCTCGTGTGTGTTGCAGCCCAACACCCCTCCAAAGTGGCCCAAAACCCACCTAAACCTCCTCCATCACCTAGGCCGTTCGATCACGATCGCGTGGCCGAAAACCGCACCTCATTTGGAGCTTCCTAGCTCCCTCTACCTCTATAAATAAGTCCATCCCCGAAATTTCGGACCTCCTCTCCCCGAAACCCTAGAAAAATCCCCTCTCCGCCGCCGGGCGCCCCAGCCGCCGCCTCCAGGCACTGAGGAGGTGACACGTGGCTCCGCCGGCCTCCCACCGTCGCGGCCCGTCCCGGCCCAGGGCGGGCCCTCTCAATCGCGCGACCGGGTCACCGCCTCCTCACGCCCGCGCCGCCTTCTTCCAACCGTCCGGTGCCCGGCGCCGCCACCGACCTCGCCGGCCACCGCCGACGTGCCTCGTCACCGGTGACCTCGACGCCCGCGCCCCTTGCGCCTGAAGCCGGCCATCGCGCCACCGCCCATGCCATCCTCTCCGGCGAGTCCCTCGACTCCCTCCGGCAAGCTCCCTCCAAGACCGGCAAGTTCATGTTCATGTTCATGTTGATACCTAGTGATCCGTGCCTCTTTTGAGCATGATCAGTAAGGATGTTTTGTAGATATTGTGGTGCTCTATCCATCCATGTCTTTGTTTGCATTTATGGAGCACCCTAGCTCGAGTCAATCGAGCTCTACTTTTGCTATAAAATGTTCCTGGCAGATTGTTAACATGTTTAGCAATTTTGCCGAGCTTGTTGTAGTTGATCCGTGCATGCTATGATGTTGTTCTTGCCATGTCTAGCTTCTATGCCATGTCTACTTGCTGGGTGTCTGCTTAGGTTGTCATGCAATGCCTCGTAGTGAGTGCATCAAACTCGTAAACATGCCTACTTGTTATCTGTTTTGCCATGCTCCAGTTTTTCACTAAGTCTGAATCTGTTAACGATAATTGTTATGTTCACGTGGTTGCAATTGTATTTTCTGATCCCTTTTGTCTCATGGTCAGTAAGGGACTTTTGTTGTATGCTTTGAGTAGCTTCATTCCATGCCTTTCTTTGCCATCATATGTTCTTGTAGCATGTAGTTTTCGTGCTCTAAACATTGCTTCCTGATGTTAAATTCCTGACATGCTGTTAATTTCTCTAAGTCTGAAACCTGTAATCTTTGGCACTTTTGCCAAGCTTGTTTGAACCTATTAATGAGTGAATTAGCCGTAGCTCAGTGTTCATCTTTTGTCAAGCATCTCGAGTGGATCACTGCCATGTATTTTGTTGTCATGTTGGATTGCTGTAGCATGTTGTTCTTGATGCATTCAGATGGTCTCGTGCTGTTAATCGCAGCCCAGTGCCATATGTGTTTTGCTTGTCATTTCCAAACCGTGCATCCGATTCCGGTGATCTTTATATCGATTTCGACCGAAATCAACTCCTCTTTCCAGTGGCACTCTTTTTTTTCCAACTTGAGGCGAGGTTCAATCATTCCTTTCCAAATCATGCATATGCATCACATATCACATCCCGCATATCATACCATGTTTGCATCATGTTGTTTGTGCATTGCACGTGGTTGATTGTGTTCCTTTTGCTTGTGTTCTTGCTTTGGGTAGAGCTGAGAGACGAGTACGTGATCGAGGAGCCCGTTGAGTACGCTTACGAGGATCAACTCAACTCAGAGAACTTTGCAGGCAAGATGACCATACCCTCGAAATCACTTCTATCTTTGCTTGCTAGATGCTCGCTCTTTTGCTATGCCTATGCTACGATCCCTACCACTTGCTTATCATGCCTCCCATATTGCCATGTCAAACCTCTAACCCACCTTTTCCTAGCAAACCATTGTTTGGCTATGTTACCGCTTTGCTCAGCCCCCCTTATAGCGTTCCTAGTTGCAGGTGAAGATTGGAGTTTGTTCCTTGTGGGAACATGTTTATTGTTGGGTATCATTATTATATCTTGTTTATCTTAATGCACCTATATACTTGGTAAAGCGTGGAAGGCTCGGTCTTATGCCTGGTGTTTTTTTCCACTCTTGCCGCCCTAGTTTCCATCATACCGGTGTTATGTTCCTTGATTTTGTGTTCCTTACACGGTTGGGTTATAATGGGAACCCCTTGACAGTTCGCCTTGAATAAAACTCCTCCAGCAATGCCCAACATTGGTTTTACCATTTGCCACCTAGCCTCTTTTTCCCTTGGGTTTCTGGAGCCCGAGGGTCATCTTTATTTAAACCCACCTGGGCCAGTGCTCCTCTGAGTGTTGGTCTGAACTGGGCGGCCTGCGGGGCCACCTCGGGGCAACTCGAGGGTTGGTTTTACTAGTAGCTTGACCTATCTGAGTGTACCCTGAGAACGAGATATGTGCAGCTCCTATCAGGATTTGTCGACACATTCGGCAGGTATTGCTGGACTTGTTTTACCATTGTCGAGATGTCTTGTAACCGGGATGCCGAGTCTGATCGGATTGTCTTGGGAGAAGGAATATCCTTCGTTGATCGTGAGAGCTTGTGATGGGCTAAGTTGGGACTCCCCTGCAGGGATTTGAACTTTCGAAAGCCGTGCCCGCGGTTATGGGAAGATGGGAATTTGTTAATGTCCAGTTGTAGATAACCTTGAACTTAACTTAATTAAAATGAATCAACAGAGTGTGTGGCCGTGATGGTCTCTTTTCGGCAGAGTCCGGGAAGAGAACATGGTCTCGTGTTATGTTTGATCGTAGGTTGTTCTAGGATCACTTCTTGATCATAGTTCATTGACCGTGCCTTTGCCGTCTCTTCTCGCTCTCATTTGCGTAGTTAGCCACCATATATGCTAGTCGCTTGCTGCAGCTCCACATCATACCTTTTACCCTTCCTATAAGCTTAAATAGTCTTGATCACAAGGGTGTGAGATTGCTGAGTCCCCGTGACTCACAGATTACTTCCAAAACCAGATGCAGGGACCGATGATACCGCTCCAGGTGATTCAACTAAGCTCAAGTGGGAGTTCGTTGAGGACTCGGGACGATACTACGTGTCTTTCCCAGTTGATCAATAGTGGTGCCCAGTTGGGGCGATCGGGGGACTATGTTGCATTTGGGGTTTATCTTTATTTTGGTTCCGTAGTCGGACCTTGAGTGTAACTGGATGAATGTAATGACTTATTTATGCATTGTGTGACGTGGCGAGTGTAAGCCAACTATGTATCTCTTTCCCTTTATGTATTACATGGGTTGTTTGCAAAGATTACCTCACTTGCGATATTGCTTTCAATGCGGTTATGCCTCTAAGTTGTGCTTCGACACGTGGGAGATATAGCCGCATCAAGGGTGTTACAAGTTGGTAATCAGAGCCTTCCCCGACTTTAGGAGCCCCCTGTTTGATTGAATCGCTGGCGTTGTTGAGTCTAGAAAAATGTTTTGAGTCATTTAGGAATTATATATATCGGAGTAGGACTTCTTTTTACTCCTCAGTCCCTTCGTCGCTCTGGTGAGGTATCCTGACGTAGAGTTTTGACTCTTCTCTTCTCAAATTTCACTAATTTTTTAGGATCACGCGGGTATCTTGGAATCGTTTCCGATGTTTTTGTGACGAGAACATTGTTCTTGGTGCCTCCTGTCATTTAGGGGTTGTGGCAGTGTCCCGGGGATTTGAGCTCCGAGGTGTTGTCGTCACAATTTTATCGTTGCAATTCTGGAATACCCGAGTTTCGCCGACATCAAGAATCTATTTTATGCAGTTGTTGGTGAGATAACCTCGATGCCACCCAGTACTCGGGTGGGAGTTCGGGAGTAGTGCCATAACTCGTATAACGGATGCTTTTCGAAGGTTGAGGTAAATGATTTTCAAAGGTTTCTTGGTTATGTGTTGAAGGATGGATACAGCTGGATGTAGGATTTGCTAGCTTTGGGTGAGATATTATGCTTCCCCTGTATCCCCAACACCTGATTGCATAACCGGAAAGGTTCGGGAGTTTCATAGGTGGGAATTCTTGTAGCTCTAGTATTTCTTCCGCGGATATTTGGTTTGTGATTGGGTAATCCTCACCAAGTATTTGTTCTTGTCCGTACCTTGTTGTTTTATTCTTCTACTTCTATCTAAGTGGCTTCTCAATTTATGGAAATGTGACCATTTCAATTGGAATTTCATTCGTTCATTTTTTTCGGATGTTAAGACTATATGTTGCAATTTCGATCCATTTGATTCAGCTTGAATATATGTCTGTCAAGATGCTAACGGATGTCACCCTGTCCAGGATGGCTCCTCCAACATGCATGACTCCGAATCCTGATACGCCACCACCACCTCCACCTCCGGAGGCATGGCAAGCTGTGATGGCCGCTACCAATGCAAACACGCAGATGCTTTTGCAAATCTTGCAAGAGCGCAACCAAGGGAATCATGGCCATGGCAACAATCAGAATCAGTTTGCTACACTCAACCAGTTCCTCGCTAACCAGCCAAAGACCTTCAGCAACTGTGTTGAGGCAACAGACGCTGATGATTGGCTCGTGGATATCGCCAAGCATTTCGAGTGTAGCAACGTCAGGCCTGAGGACTTTGTCAAGTTTGCCTCCTTCCAACTCAAAGACCAAGCTGCAGAATGGTTTCAGCAATACAAAGATTCCAGAGGAGGCCGTGTGATTACCTGGGATGAATTACGTCAAGACTTCAAAGCTCATCACATTCCTCAGAGTGTTGTTGAGAGAAAGCATGAGGAATTCCGCAACCTGAAGCAAGGCAGCTTGTCTGTTTACCAGTATAACATCGTGTTCCAGAAGCTCACTCATTTCTCCAAGCAAGACGTCCCTGACGAGAAGAGCATGATATATCAGTTCAGGGGTGGCCTCAGAGAAGATCTCCAACTAGCTCTCGTGCTTTTCGAGCCTCAGAAGTATGATGAGTTTTACAACATGGCACTGAAACAAGAGACTGCTCAACTCAAGTGCGATGCTTCCAAGAAGCGAGTCAGAGATGCAACTCCTTCTTCCTCAACTCAAGTGGCTTCTAAGCAGCAAAAGTATTGGCTGGCTCCTCCTCCATTCCGTCAGCCTTATCAACAGAAGAGCAAAGGTGGCAATGGATCTTCCCACCCACCCAACCCAGGATTTCAGAACAAGACTTCGTCTCAAGCTCCAAGATCAAGTGCTCCGTATCACCGTCCGCTCTCGGAGGTCACATGCAACAAGTGTCAGCAGAAGGGTCACTATGCCAACAAATGCTTCAATCAGAGGCGTCTTCCTCCTCCTCCTATGAGATCTGCTAGAACCGCAGTGGTCAAGCATAATCCCAAGCACGCCAAGGTCAACGTGATGAATGCAGCTCAGGCAGAGGACTCGTCAGATGTCATCATGGGTAACCTTCCTATTAACGATGTTCCTGCAAAAGTTCTTTTTGACACTGGTGCATCGCATTGTTTCATGTCAAAGTCATTATTTGCCAATAATGAATTCGCTTCTTCTCATTTGGGCAAATCAATTGATATCGTTTCTCCGGGAAAACTTTGAGTGCCAGTTTGGTGGTTCTAGATGTTACTATCACGTTGGGCGACTATAAGTTTCTTTCTTCCCCAATGGTCCTTGGTAACTCGGATATTGCTCTTATTCTCGGAATGGACTGGCTTTCTAAGCACAAGGCTCAGCTTGACTGTGCTTCCAGGTAGATTCAATTAACACATTCGTCTTAGGATGTAATCGTCTTTGCCGCTCGGGATGATACCATCCGACTGTTTTCTCTCAACGAGAAGGGCGAGCTGGATGCTATCTCTCAGATTCCGGTCATTTGCAAATATCAAGACGTCTTTCCAGAAGAGCTTCCAGGAATGCCTTCGCACCGGCCAGTTGAATTCGTCATTGATCTTGAGCCTGGCACGGAACCTGTTTGCAAACGTCCTTACAAGCTTGGACCTGAAGAGTTGAAGGAGCTGAAGAAGCAACTCGATATTCAAGAGCGTACGGGTCTCATCCGACCAAGTTCTTCTCCATGGGGTTGTGGTGTTCTTTTCGTCAAGAAGAAGGACGGAACAGACCGACTTTGTGTCGACTACCGTCCATTGAACAAGAAGACTATAAAGAACAAGTACCCACTTCCCAACATCAATGAGCTTTTCGAACAACTCAAAGGTGCTCAAGTATTCTCCAAGCTTGATCTCCGTATGGGCTATCACCAGATTCACATTCGTGAAGAAGATATCCCCAAGACAGCATTCAGAACAAGCTATGGTTCATATGAATACACTGTCATGTCTTTCGGTCTTGTCAACGCTCCGCCAACATTCTCTCGCATGATGAACATCATCTTCAACGCCTACACAAATGATTTCATCTTGGTCTACCTCGATGACATTTTGGTATTTTCCAAGAACAAGGATGATCATGCCAAGCACTTGCGTTTGGTGCTGGATAAGCTCAGAGAACATCAGTTCTATGTGAATTTTTCAAAGTGCGAGTTTTGGCTCGATGAGGTTCTCTACCTTGGGCATATAATCTCAGCCAAGGGCATAGCGGTTAATCCTGAGAAGGTGTCTGCAATTGTGAATTGGGAACCACCTCAGAATGTGAAGCAACTCCGCAACTTCCTTGGGCTCGCAAGCTATTGTCGAAGGTTCGTTGAGAACTTCTCTAAGATCGCGAAGCCTCTTTCCAACCTTCTCCAGAAGCACATCAAGTACGTCTGGTCTCCTGAATGTGACATCGCTTTCAACACCCTGAAAGAGAAGTTAGTCACTGCTCCAGTTTTGACTCCTCCTGATAAATCCAAACCGTCTGAGGTCTTCTGTGATGCTTCTCTTCAAGGTCTTGGTGCAGTGTTGATGCAAGAGAAGAAAGTTGTGGCCTATAACTCTCATCAGTTGAAGCCCAATGAAAAGAACTACCCCACTCATGACCTCGAGTTGGCGGCAGTTGTCCATGCTCTTTTAACTTGGAGACATATCTTATTGGGACGAAAAGTGGACATCTTCACTGATCATCAGAGTCTCAAGTACATCTTCACTTAGCCTAATCTCAACCTCAGGCAGACTCGTTGGGTCAAAATGATTCAAGAGTATAATACGAGTATCAAATATACTCCAGGCAAGGCTAATGTAATTGCTGACGCATTGAGCAGGAAGGCTTACTGCAACAGTTTGATTCTCAAGCCTTACCAACACGAGATTTGTGAAGCTTTCCGCAAACTCAACCTTCAAGTTGTTCCTCAAGGTTTCCTCGCCAACCTCCAAGTCTCTCCTACTTTGGAAGATCAGATTCGCGAGGCTCAACTTCTTGATGCTATGGTGAAGAAGGTGAAGATCGGGATTGCCAAGAGTCAACCCAAGTACAAGTGTTATCGTCTTGATGACAAGGATACCCTATTCTTCGAGGATCGCATTGTTTTGCCTAAAGGTGACCTTCGTAAAGTCATTATGAACGAGGCTCACAATTCACTCCTCTCTATTCACCCTGGAAGTATAAAGATGTACCAGTTCGTGAATCTGAAGTCGTGAATGAATGTGATGTCTGCAGAAGAGTGAAAGCAGAACACCAATGACCAGCTGGTCTCCTCCAACCTCTTGCCATTCCAGAATGGAAGTTTGACCATATTGAGATGGACTTCGTGACTGGATTTCCAAAGTCCAAGCGTGGCAATGATGTTATCTTTGTTGTCATCGACAAGCTCACTAAAGTGGCTCACTTTCTGCCTATCAAAGAATCTATCACAGCAGCTCAGTTGGTAGAGCTATATACCTCCAGGATTGTCTCCCTGCACGGCATTCCACAGTTGATATCTTCAGATCGTGTCAGCATCTTCACCTCCAAGTTTTGGGATTCTTTTCAGAAGGCCATGGGCACCAACATTTGCTTCAGCACAACTTTTCATCCTCAAACTAGTGGCCAAGTCGAGCGAATTAATCAAATTCTTGAAGATATGCTTAGGGCTTGCGTCGTCTCTTTCGGTATGAAGTGGGAAGATTGTCTTCCATATGCCGAGTTCTCCTACAACAATAGCTTCCAAGTGAGTTCGGGCAAGGCCCCATTCGAGATTCTCTATGGCAGGAAGTGCCGTACTCCTCTTAACTGGTCAGAGACTGGTGAACGTAAACTTCTTGGAAATGACTTGATCACAGAGGCAGAAGAAATGTGCAAAGTCATTCGTGATAATCTCAAAGCTGCGCAACCGCGCCAGAAGAGTTACTATGATAGCAAGCATCGTGACTTGGCTTTTGAGACCGGAGACCATGTCTACCTCCGCGTCTCTCCAATGAAAGGTACTCGTCGCTTCGGTATCAACGGGAAGCTTGCCCCTAGATACGTGGGTCCTTTCAAGATCATCAGCAAAAGAGGCGATCTCGCCTATCAACTTGAGCTTCCATCCAACTTTGCAAACATGCACGACGTGTTTCATGCCTCTCAACTCCGCAAGTGTTTCAAAACTCCTGACCGCACCGTCAACTTCGAAGACATTGATCTCCAAGAAGACATGTCTTATCATGAGCACCCCGTTGCTATTCTTGAAGAAGCTGAGCGCAAGACCTGCAACAAGTCTATCAAATTCCTGAAAGTCAAATGGTCACATCATTCCGACCGTGAAGCCACCTGGGAACGCGAGGATCACCTCCATTCTGAGTACCCAGAGTTTTTCCAGTCCTAGATCTCGGGACGAGATCCTTTCGTAGTGGTGGAGTGTTGTAACACCCCGGATGTAACTTGCCTTATCTGTATTCCAACTCTTGCCATTTCCGGCACTAAGTTATGTTATTTTCCTCGTTGTCGGGTTTTTGTCTTCGTGTGTTTTTGTCTTTGTCATGCATCTCATATCATGTCATCATGTGCATTGCATTTGCATACGTGTTCGTCTCATGCATCCGAGCATTTTCCCCGTTGTCCGTATTGCATTCCGACGCTCCTATGTCCTCCGGTGTCCCTTTCTACCTCTTTTCGTGTGTGGGTGTTAAACATTTTCGGATTGGTCTGAGACTTGTCAAGCGACCTTGGTTTACTACCGGTAGACCGCCTATCAAGTTACACGCCATTTGGATTTCGTTTGATACTCCAACGGTTAACCGAGGGACCGAGAAGGCCTCGTGTGTGTTGCAGCCCAACACCCCTCCAAAGTGGCCCAAAACCCACCTAAACCTCCTCCATCACCTAGGCCGTTCGATCACGATCGCGTGGCCAAAAACCGCACCTCATTTGGAGCTTCCTAGCTCCCTCTACCTCTATAAATAAGTCCATCCCCGAAATTTCGGACCTCCTCTCCCCGAAACCCTAGAAAAATCCCCTCTCCGCCGCCGGACAATGTCCGCCGCGCCGGACACCCCAGCCGCCGCCGCCTGCAGCCACTGAGGAGGCGACACATGGCTCCGCCGGCCTCCCACCGTCGCGGCCCGTCCCGGCCCAGGGCGGGCCCTCTCAATCGCGCGACCGGGCCACCGCCTCCTCACGCCCGCGCCGCCTTCTTCCAACTGTCCGGTGCCCGGCGCCGCCACCGACCTCGCCGGCCACCGCCGACGTGCCTCGTCGCCGGTGACCTCGACGCCCGCGCCCCTTGCGCCTGAAGCCGGCCATCATGCCACCGCCCATGCCATCCTCTCCGGCGAGTCCCTCGACTCCCTCCGGCGAGCTCCCTCCAAGACCAGCAAGTTCATGTTCATGTTCATGTTGATACCTAGTGATCCGTGCCTCTTTTGAGCATGATCAGTAAGGCTGTTTTGTAGATATTGTGGTGCTCTATCCATCCATGTCTTTGTTTGCATTTATGGAGCACCCTATCTCGAGTCAATCGAGCTCTACTTTTGCTATAAAATGTTCCTGGCAGATTGTTAACATGTTTAGCAATTTTGCCGAGCTTGTTGTAGTTGATCCGTGCATGCTATGATGTTGTTCTTGCCATGTCTAGCTTCTATGCCATGTCTACTTGCTGGGTGTCTGCTTAGGTTATCATGCAATGCCTCGTAGTGAGTGCATCGAACTCGTAAACATGCCTACTTGTTATCTGTTTTGCCATGCTCCAGTTTTTCACTAAGTCTGAATCTGTTAACGATAATTGTTATGTTCACGTGGTTGCAATTGTATTTTCTGATCCCTTTTGTCTCATGGTCAGTAAGGGACTTTTGTTGTATGCTTTGAGTAGCTCCATGCCATGCCTTTCTTTGCCATCATATGTTCTTGTAGCATGTAGTTTTCGTGCTCTAAATATTGCTTCCTGATGTTAAATTCCTGACATGATGTTAATTTCTCTAAGTCTGAAACCTGTAATCTTTGGCACTTTTGCCATGCTTGTTTGAACCTGTTAATGAGTGAATTAGCCGTAGCTCGGTGTTCATCTTTTGTCAAGCATCTTGAGTGGATCACTGCCATGTATTTTGTTGTCATGTTGGATTGCTGTAGCATGTTGTTCTTGATGCATTTAGATGGTATCGTGCTGTTAATCGCAGCCCAGTGTCATATGTGTTTCGCTTGTCATTTCCAAACCGTGCATCCGATTCCAGTGATCTTTATATCGATTTCGACCAAAATCAACTCCTCTTTCCAGTGGCACTCTTTTTTTTCCAAGTTGAGGCGAGGTTCAATCATTCCTTTCCAAATCATGCATATGCATCACATATCACATCCCGCATATCATACCATGTTTGCATCATGTTGTTTGTGCATTGCACGTGGTTGATTGTGTTCCTTTTGCTTGTGTTCTTGCTTTGGGTAGAGCCAGGAGACGAGTACGTGATCGAGGAGCCCGTTGAGTATGCTTACGAGGATCAACTCAACTCAGAGAACTTTGCAGGCAAGATGACCATACCCTCGAAATCACTTCTATCTTTGCTTGCTAGATGCTCGCTCTTTTGCTACGCCTATGCTACGATCCCTACCACTTGCTTATCATGCCTCCCATATTGCCATGTCAAACCTCTAACCCACCTTTTCCTAGCAAACCATTGTTTGGCTATGTTACCGCTTTGCTCAGCCCCTCTTATAGCGTTCCTAGTTGCAGGTGAAGATTGGAGTTTGTTCCTTGTGGGAACATATTTATTATTGGGTATCATTATTATATCTTGTTTATCTTAATGCATCTATATACTTGGTAAAGGGTGGAAGGCTCGGCCTTATGCCTGGTGTTTTGTTCCACTCTTGCCGCCCTAGTTTCCGTCATACCGGTGTTATGTTCCTTGATTTTGTGTTCCTTACACGGTTGGGTTATAATGGGAACCCCTTGACAGTTCACCTTGAATAAAACTCCTCCAGCAATGCCCAACATTGGTTTTACCATTTGCCACCTAGCCTCTTTTTCCCTTGGGTTTCCGGAGCCCGAGGGTCATCTTTATTTAAACCCACCTGGGCCAGTGCTCCTCTGAGTGTTGGTCCGAACTGGGCAGCCTGCGGGGCCACCTCGGGGCAACTCAAGGGTTGGTTTTACTAGTAGCTTGACCTATCTGAGTGTGCCCTGAGAACAAGATATGTGCAGCTCCTATCAGGATTTGTCGGCACATTCGGGCGGTGTTGCTGGACTTGTTTTACCATTGTCGAGATGTCTTGTAACCGGGATGCCGAGTCTGATCGGATTGTCTTGGGAGAAGGAATATCCTTCGTTGATCGTGAGAGCTTGTGATGGGCTAAGTTGGGACTCCCCTGCAGGGATTTGAACTTTCGAAAGTCGTGCCCGCGGTTATGGGCAGATGAGAATTTGTTAATGTCCGGTTGTAGATAACCTTGAACTTAACTTAATTAAAATGAATCAACAGAGTGTATGGCCGTGATGGTCTCTTTTCGGCAGATTCCGGGAAGAGAACACGGTCTCGTGTTATGTTTGATCGTAGGTTGTTCTAGGATCACTTCTTGATCATAGTTCATCGACTGTGCCTTTGCCGTCTCTTCTCGCTCTCATTTGCGTATGTTAGCCACCATATATGCTAGTCGCCTGCTGCAGCTCCACATCATACCTTTTACCCTTCCTATAAGCTTAAATAGTCTTGATCGCGAGGGTGTGAGATTGCTGAGTCCCCGTGACTCACAGATTACTTCCAAAATCAGATGCAGGGACTGACGATACCGCTCCAGGTGATTCAAGTGAGCTCAAGTGGGAGTTCGATGAGTACTCAGGACGATACTACATGTCTTTGCCAGATGATCAGTAGTGGTGCCCAGTTGGGGCGATCGGGGACTATGTTGCATTTGGGGTTTATCTTTATTTTGGTTCCGTAGTCGGACCTTTAGTGTAACTGGATGAATGTAATGACTTATTTATGCATTGTGTGACATGGTGAGTGTAAGCCAACTATGTATCTCTTTCCCTTTATGTATTACACGGGTTGTTTGTAAAGATTACCTCACTTGCGACATTGCTTTCAATGCGATTATGCCTCTAAGTCGTGCTTCGACACGTGGGAGATATAGCCGCATCGAGGGCGTTACATATACTAGTGGGAATTTTCATTATAGAACTTGGCTTGTATATTCCGACGATGGGCTTCCTCATATGCCCTAGGTCTTCATGAGCAAGCAAGTTGGATGCACACCCACTTAGTTTCAGTTTGAGCTTTCATATACTTATAGCTCTAGTGCATCTGTTGCATGGCAATCCCTACTCACTCACATTGATATCTATTGATGGGCATCTCCATAGCCAGTTGATATGCCTAGTTGATGTGAGACTATCTTCTCCTTTTTGTCTTCTCCATAACCACCATTCTATTCCACCTATAGTGCTATATCCATGGCTCACTCTCATGTATTGCGTGAGGGTTGAAAATGCTGAAGCGCGTTAAAAAGTATGAACCAATTGCTCGACTTGTCATCGGGGTTGTGCATGATGTGAATATTTTGTGTGGTGAAGATGGAGCATAGCCATACTATATGATTTTGTAGGGATAGCTTTCTTTGGCCTTGTTATTTCGAAAAGACATGATTGCTTTATTAGTGGGATTGAAGTATTATTGTTTTTATGTCAAATGATAGACTATTGCTTTGAATCACTCGTGTCTTAATATTCATGCCATGATTAGATATATGATCAAGATTATGCTTGGTAGCATTCCACATCAAAAATTATCTTTTTTATCATTTACCTACACGAGGACGAGCAGGAATTAAGCTTGGGGATGTTGATAGGTCTCCGTCGTATCTATAATTTTTTATTGTTCCATGCCAATATTCTACAACTTTCATATACTTTTGGCAACTTTTTATATTATTTTTGGGACTAACATATTTATCCAGTGCCCAGTGCCAATTCCTGTTTGTTGCATATTTTATGTTTCGCAGAATATCCATATGAAACGGAATCCAAACGGGAGAAAAACGGACGGAGCTTATTTTTGGAATATTTGGAAAATTCTGGAAGAAAAATCCACGCGAGACGGTGCCCGAGGTGGCCACGAGGCAAGGGGCGCGCCTGCCCCCCTGGGCGCGCCCCTGACCCTCGTGGGCCACCCGTAAGGTGGTTGATGCCCTTCTTCGGCCGCAAGAAAGCTAATTTTTGGTTAAAAAATCGCAGCAAAGGTTTTGGTCCAATCGGAGTTACGGATCTCCATATATATACAAAACGGTGAAAGGGCAGCACAACAGAACGCAGAAACATAGAGAGACAGAGAGACAGATCCAATCCCGGAGGGGCTCTCGCCCCTCCCATGCCATGGAGGCCAAGGACCAGAGGGGAAAACCTTCTCCCATCTAGGGAGGAGGTCAAGGAAGAAGAGGAAGAAGGGGGCCCCCTTCCCCTCTCCTCTGGTGGCGCCGGAACACTGCCGTGGCCATCATCATCATCACCGTGATCTTCACCAACACCTCCGCCATCTTCACCAACATCTCCATCACCTTCCCCTCTCTATCTACAGAGGTCCACTCTCCCGCAACCCGTTGTACCCTCTACTTGAACATGGTGCTTTATGCTTCATATTATTATCCAATGATGAGTTGCCATCCTATGATGTCTGAGTAGATTTTTGTTGTCCTATCGGTGGTTGATGAATTGCTATGATTGATTTAATTTGCTTGTGGTTATGTTGCTGTCCTTTGGTGCCCATCATATGATGCGCGTGTGGATAACACCATAGGGTTAGTTGTATGTTGATAGGACTATGTATTGGAGGGCAAGAGTGACAGAAACTTCAACCTAGCATAGAAATTGATGCATACGGGATTGAAGGGGGACCAATATATCTTAATGCTATGGTTGGGTTTTACCTTAATGAACGTTAGTAGTTGCGGATGCTTGCCAATAGTTCCAATCATAAGTGCATAGAATTCCAAGTCAGGGATAACATGCTAGCAGTGGCCTCTCCCACATAATACTTGCTATCGGTCTAGTAAAGTAGTCAGTTGCTTAGGGACAATTTCGCAACTCCTACCACCACTTTTTAACACTCGCTATATTTACTTTATTGCTTCTTTACTTACAACAGCCCCTACTTTTTATTTACGTAATCTTTATTACCTTGCAAACCTGTCCAACAACATCTACAAAGTACTTCTAGTTTCATACTTGTTCTAGGTAAAGCAAACGTCAAGCGTGCGTAGAGTTGTATCGGTGGTCGATAGAACTCGAGGGAATATTTGTTCTGCATTTAGCTCCTCGTTGGGTTCGACACTCTTACTTATCGAAAACTATTGCGATCCCCTATACTTGTGGGTTATCAGCGGCCCGGACCGCCATTACGCGTACGCTTACGCGAGACTGGTTCTACCGACGTGCTTTGCACACAGGTGGCTGGCGGGTGTCAGTTTCTCCAACTTTAGTTGAACCGAGTGTAGCTACGCCCGATCCTTGAGAAGGTTAAAATAGCACTAACTTGACAAACTATCGTTGTGGTTTTGATGCGTAGGTAAGAACGGTTCTTGCTCAGCCCGTAGCAGCCATGTAAAACTTGCAACAATAAAGTAGAGGACGTCTAACTTGTTTTTGCAGGGCATGTTGTGATGTGATATGGTCAAGGCATGATGCTATATTTTATTGTATGAGATGATCATGTTTTGTAACCGAGTTATCGGCAACTGGCAGGAGCCATATGGTTGCCGCTTTATTGTATGCAATGCAATCGCCCTGTAATGCTTTACTTTATCACTAAGCGGTAGCGATAGTCGTAGAAGCATAAGTTGGCAAGACGACAATGATGCTACGATGGAGATCAAGGTGTCGCATCGGTGACGATGGTGATCATGACGATGCTTCGGAGATGGAGATCACAAGCACAAGATGATGATGGCCATATCATATCACTTATATTGATTGGATGTGATGTTTATCTTTTATGCATCTTATCATGCTTTGATTGACGGTAGCATTATAAGATGATCTCTCACTAAATTATCAAGGTATAAGTGTTCTCCCTGATTATGCATCACTGCGAAAGTTCTTCGTGCTGAGACACCGTGTGATGATCGGGTGTGATAGGCTCTACGTTCAAATACAACGGGTGCAAAACCGTTGCACACGCGGATGATGTCTACTACACCACCTTCTTCTTGTAGATGTTGTTGGGCCTCCAAGTGCAGAGGTTTGTAGGACAGTAGCAAATTTCCCTCAAGTGGATGACCTAAGGTCTATCAATCCGTAGGAGGCGTAGGATGAAGATGGTCTCTCTCAAGCAACCCTGCAACCAAATAACAAAGAGTCTCTTGTGTCCCCAACACACCATTACAATGATAAATTGTATAGGTGCACTAGTTCGGCGAAGAGATGGTGATACAAGTGGTATATGGATAGTAGATAATAGTTTTTGTAATCTGAAAATATAAAAAAGCAAGGTAATTAATGATAAAAGTGAGCGTAAACGGTATTGCAATGTGTTGAAACAAGGCCTAGGGTTCATACTTTCACTAGTGCAAGTTCCCTCAACAATAACAACATAATTGGATCATATAACTATCCCTCAACATGCAACAAAGAGTCACTCCAAAGTCACTAATAGCAGAGAACAAACGAAGAGATTATGGTAGGGTACGAAACCACCTCAAAGTTATTCTTTCCAATCAATCCGTTGGGCTATTCCTATAAGTGTCACAAACAGCCCTAAAGTTTGTACTAGAATAACACCTTAAGACACAAATCAACCAAAACCCTAATGTCACCTAGATACTCCAATGTCACCTCAAGTATCTATGGGTATGATTATACGATATGCATCACACAATCTCAGATTCATCTATTCAACCAACACATAGAACCTCAAAGAGTGCCCCAAAGTTTCTACCGAAGAATCATGACGAAAACGTGTGCCAACCCCTATGCATAGGTTCCTTGGCGGAACCCGCAAGTTGATCACCAAAACATACATCAAGTGAATCACGTGGTATCCCATTGTCACCACACATACGCACGACAAGACATACATCAAGTGTTCTTAAATCTTTAAAGACTAAATCCGATAAGATAACTTCAAAAGGGAAACTCAATCTATTACAAGAGAGTAGAGGGGGAGAAGGAACATAAGATCCAACTATAATAGCAAAGCTCGCGATTCATCAAGATCATGCCAAATCAAGAACACGAGAGAGAGAGAGAGAGATCAAACACATAGCTACTGGTACATACCCTCAGCCCCGAGGGAGAACTACTCCTTCCTCGTCATGGAGAGCACCGGGATGATGAAGATGGCCACCGGAGAGGGATTGCCCCCTCCGGCAGGGTGCTGGAACGGGTCTAGATTGGTTTTCGGTGGCTACGGAGGCTTCTGGCGGCGGAACTCCCGATCTATTGTGCTCCTCGATGTTTTTAGGGTATATGGAGATATATAGGAGGAAGATGTACGTCAGGGGAGCCACGGGGGGCCCACGAGGGTGGAGGGCGCGCCCAGGGGGTGGGCGCGCCCCCCTGCCTCGTGGCTTCCTTGTTGCTTCCCTTACGTGAACTCCAAGTCTCCCGGGTTTCTTTCCTTCCAAAAATAAGTTCCGTGAAGTTTTAGGTTAATTGGACTCCGTTTGATTTTCCTTTTCTGCGATACTCTAAAACAGAGAAAAAACAGAAACTGGCACTGGGCTCTGGGTTAATAGGTTAGTCCCAAAAATAATATAAAAGTGTATAATAAATCCCATAAACACCCAAAACAGAAGATAATATTGCATGGAGCAATCAAAAATTATAGATACGTTAGAGACGTATCAGCATCCCCAAGCTTAATTCCTACTTGTCCTCAAGTAGATAAATGATAAAAACAGAATTTTTGGTGCGGAGTGCTACTTGGCATAATTTCAATGTAATTCTTCTTAATTGTGGCATGAATATTCAGATTTGAAAGATTCAAGATAAAAGTTCATATTGACATAAAAATAATAATACTTCAACCATACTAACTAAGCAATTATGTCTTCTCGAAATAACATGGCCAAGAAAGTTCATCCCTACAAAATGATATAGTTTAGTCATGCTCCCTTTTCGTCACACAAGAATGCTCTCATCATGCACAACCCCGATGACAAGCCAAGCAATTGTTTCATACTTTAGTAATCTCAAACCTATAAACTTTCACGCAATATATGAGCGCGAGCCATGGACATAGCACTATGGGTGGAATAGAATAATGAGGGGGTTATGTGGAGAAGACAAAAAGGAGAAATTCTCACATCAACGAGGCTAATCAATGGGCTATGGAGATGCCCACTGATTGATGTTAATGCAAGGAGTAGGGATTGCCATGCAACGGATGCACTAGAGCTATAAATGTATGAAAGCTCAACAAAAGAAACTAGGTGGGTGTGCATGCAACTTTGCTTGCTCATGAAGACCTAGGGCACTTGAGAAGGCCCATTGTTGGAATATACAAGCCAAGTTCTATAATGAAAAATTCCCACTAGTATATGAAAGTGACAAAACAAGAGACTCTCTATCATAAAGATCATGGTACTACTTTGAAGCACAAGTGTGGCAAAGGATAGTAGCATTGTCCCTTCTCTCTTTTTCTCTCATTTTTTTTGCCTTCTCCCTTTTTTATGGCCTTTCTCCCTTCTTTTTTGGGCCTTCTCTTTTTTTATTCCTCACTTGGGACAATGCTCTAGAAAATAATGATCATCACACTTCTATTTATTTACAACTCAATGATTACAACTCGATACTAGAACAAAAGATGACTCTATATGAATGCCTCCGGCGGTGTACCGGGATGTGCAATGATGCATGAGTGACATGTATGAAAGAATTATGAGAGGTGGCTTTGCCACAAATACGATGTCAACTACATGATCATGCAAAGCAATATGACAATGATGAAGCGTGTCATAATAAACGGAACGATGGAAAGTTGCGTGGCAATATATCTTGGAATGGCTACGGAAATGCCATAATAGGTAGCTATGGTGGCTGTTTTAAGGAAGATATAAGGAGGTTTATGTGTGAAAGAGCGTATCATATCACGGTGTTTGGATGCATCGGTGAAGTTTGCACCAACTCTCAATGTGAGAAAGGGCAATGCACGGTACCGAAGAGGCTAGCAAGGATGGAAGGGTGAGATTGCGTATAATCCATGGACTCAACATTAGTCATAAAGAACTCACATACTTATTGCAAAAATCTACAAGTCATCAAAAACCTCGGCACTACGCGCATGCTCCTAGGTGGATAGATTGGTAGGAAAAGAACATCGCTCGTCCCCGACCGCCACTCATAAGGAGGACAATCAAATAACACCTAATGTTTCAAATTTGTTACATAACATTTACCATACGTGCATGCTACGGGACTTGCAAACTTCAAAACAAGCATTTCTCAATTTCACAACTAATCAACTAGCACGACTTTGATATTATTACCTCCATATCTCAAAACAATCATCAAGCATCAAACTTCTCTTAGTATTCAATGCACTTATATGAAAGTTTTTACTAATCTTGAATACCTAGAATATTAGGATTTTAAGCAAATTACCATGCTATTTAACACTCTCAAAATAATCTAAGTGAAGCATGACAGATCAATAGTTTCTATAAAACAAATCCACCACCGTGCTCTAAAAGATATAAGTGAAGTACTAGAGCAAATGACAAACTACTCCGAAAGATATAAGTGAAGATCAATGAGTAGTCGAATAATTATGCAACTATGTGAAGACTCTCTAACATTTAAGAATTTAAGATCCTGGTATTTTATTAAAACAGCAAGCAAAACAAAATAAAATAAAATTACGCTCCAATCAAAACACATATCATGTGGCGAATAAAAATATAGCTCCAAGTAAAGTTACCGATGAACGAAGACGAAAGAGGGGATGCCTTCCGGGGCATCCCCAAGCTTAGGCTTTTGGTTGTACTTGAATATTACCTTGGGGTACCTTGGGCATCCCCAATATTAGGCTCTTTCCACTCCTTATTCCATAGTCCATCGAATCCTTACCCAAAACTTGAAAACGTCACAACACAAAACTTAACAGAAAACTCGTAAGCTCCATTAGTATAAGAAAATAAATCACCACTTCAAGTTACTGTAATTAACTCATTATTTATTTATATTGGTGTTAAACCTAATGTATTCCAACTTCTCTATGGTTTATAAACTATTTTATTAGCCATAGATTCATCAAAACAAGTAAACAACACATGAAAAACAGAATCTGTCAAAAACAGAACAGTCTGTAGTAATCTGGATCAAACATATACTTCTGGAACTCATAAAATTCTCAAATAAATTGCTGTACCTGAGTAATTTATCTATTAATCATCTCCAAAAATAATTAACTAAATAGCACTTTCCAAATAAAAATGGCAGCAATTCTCGTGAGCGCTAAAGTTTCTGTTTTTTACAGCATGATCAACAAGACTTTCCCCAAGTCTTCCCAAAGGTTCTACTTGGCACAAACACTAATTAAAAGCATAAAACCACATATAAACAGAGGCTAGATAAATTATTTATTACTAAACAGGAACAAAAAGCAAGGAACTAAAATAAAATTGGGTTGCCTCCCAACAAGCGCTATCGTTTAACGCCCCTACCTAGGCATGATAATGACAATGATGCTCACATAAAGGACAAGAATTGAAACATAAAGAGAGCATCATGAAGAATATGACTAGCACATTTAAGCCTAACCCACTTCCTATGCATAGGGATTTTGTGAGCAAACAACTTATGGGAACAATAATCAACTAGCATAGGAAGGCAAAACAAGCATAACTTCAAAACTTTAAGCACATAGAGAGGAAACTTGATATTATTGCAATTCCTACAAGCATATGCTCCCCCCTCATAATAATTTTCAGTAGCATCATGAATGAATTCAACAATATAACCAGCACCTAAAGCATTCTTTTCATGATCTACAAGCATAGAATTTTTATTACTCTCCACATAAGCGAATTTCTTCTCATTCGGAATAGTGGGAGTATCATAAGAGACTCAAATACTATAAATTGTTTCCACATTAAAAGAGTAATGTTCAGAGAAAGGGTAATCATAATCATGAGAAGTTTTATAAATATAATTGTCACTACTTTTTATATCATATGTACCATCACAATAATCATCATAAGTAGGAGGCATGCTAACATCATTATAAATTTGCATATCAAAACTTGAGAGACTAAAAATATCATCTTCATTAATCATAGCTTCCCCAACCTTGGGACAAACATTAATTGCAGCAATTATATTCTCAAAAACATCATCTTCATCAAACATAGCATCCCCAAGCTTGGGCCTTTTCATATCATAAGCATAATCACTCTCATCATTAATAGTATGGATAGCACCAATAGTATAGCAATTATCATATTCTTCCAAGAAATGCCAAAAAGATTTTCAAGATCATAAGAAGTATCATTATCTTCCACAATTATATTTTCATGAGGCATAATAGTAGTAGGAGCAGCATTATTTGGGGGAGATATCTTTTTACCTCTCTTCCTTTTTCTTTTCTTCTTCTTCACCACATCATGTGTGGGTTCAATCCTCTTTTTGGAGATCCTTATTAATGAGATTGGTTGAATAGGAGGCTCCTCCTCGTTACCTGATTCATCATAAGAAATAATAGGAGGATATTGGGAAGTCTCTTCCCTTTCATTAGTATTCTCTTCATCTTCTATTTGTTTTATTTTCTTTATGTAATTGGCAATATAAGGATTTTCAATGCAATTTACCGCACAATACATATAAATTTCCTCTAGATCAGAGGCAAGAACTTTGTAACGGGCAAATTATGGAAGAAGATTAGTTAAATGTTTCATTTCTTCATAACCCATAAGCAAACTAAGTTCATTATAATGTGCAACGGAAATCAAGTCATCACAATTTTTGGACACGATTAGATCATGAAACAATTTGCATCGGATAGCTAAATGACCCTGTTCATTGCAAAGTATACAAGTACGGCCAAGAAAATTTAAATCTTCAGCACAATCATCTAGCCTTTCTTGCAACAATTTAGTTTCTAAGTACTTATGCCTCTTGCAATATCTATCTTCCCTATTTGGTGTGTACTTACAAACCCAATGCACTCCACAAAAATTGACATGTTTATAGGAGACATTTTCATCATAACTAGTGCAATCATCATTAGTACCATGGATATTCAAGGAGTTCATACTAACAACATTGCAATCATGTTCATCATTCAAAGATTTCGTGCCAAACATTTTAATGCACTCTTCTTCTAACACTTTGGCACAATTTTCCTTTCCATCATACACACGAAAGATATTAAAAAGATGAAGCGTATGAGGCAAACTCAATTCCATATTTTTTGGTAATTTTCTATTATAAACTAAATAGTGATAAAACAAGAAACTAAAAGACTCGATTGCAAGATCTAAAGATATACCTTCCAGCACTCACCTCCCCAGCAATGGCGCCAGAAAAGAGCTTGATGTCTACTACAACACCTTCTTTTGTAGACGTTGTTGGGCCTCCAAATGCAGAGGTTTGTAGGACAGTAGCAAATTTCCCTCAAGTGGATGACCTAAGGTTTATCAATCCGTAGGAGGTGTAGGATGAAGATGGTCTCTCTCAAGCAACCCTGCAACCAAATAACAAAGAGTCTCTTGTGTCCCCAACACACCCAATACAATGGTAAATTGTATAGGTGCACTAGTTCGGCGAAGAGATGGTGATACAAGTGGTATATGGATAGTAGATAATAGTTTTTGTAATCTGAAAATATAAAAACAGCAAGGTAACTAATGATAAAAGTGAGCGTAAACAGTATTGCAATGCGTTGAAACAAGGCCTAGGGTTCATACTTTCACTAGTGCAAGTTCCCTCAACAATAATAACATAATTGGATCATATAACTATCCCTCAACATGCAACAAAGAGTCACTCCAAAGTCACTAATAGCGGAGAACAAACGAAGTACTAGAATTCGTACTATTCATATAAGTGTCACAAACAGCCCTAGAGTACGAAACCACCTCAAAGTTATTCTTTCCAATCAATCCGTTGGGCTATTCATATAAGTGTCACAAACAGCCCTAGAGTTCGTACTAGAATAACACCTTAAGACACAAATCAACCAAAACCCTAATGTCACCTAGATACTCCAATGTCACCTCAAGTATCCGTGGGTATGATTATACGATATGCATCACACAATCTCAGATTCATCTATTCAACCAACACATAGAACCTCAAAGAGTGCCCCAAAGTTTCTACTGGAGAATCACGACGAAAACGTGTGCCAATCCCTATGCATAGGTTCATAGGGGGAACCCGCAAGTTGATCATGAAAACATACATCAAGTGAATCACAAGGTATGCCATTGTCACCACATACGCACGACAAGACATACATCAAGTGTTCTCAAATCTTTAAAGATTCAATCCGATAAGATAACTTCAAAGGGGAAACTCAATCCATTACAAGAGAGTAGAGGGGGAGAAGAAACATAAGATCCAACTATAATAGCAAAGCTCGCGATACATCCAGATCGTGCCAAATCAAGAACATGAGAGAGAGAGAGAGAGAGAGAGATCAAACACATAGCTACTGGTACATACCCTCAGCCCCGAGGGAGAACTACTCCCTCCTCTTCATGGAGAGCACCGGGATGATGAAGATGGCCACCAAAGAGGGATTGCCCCCTCCGGCAGGGTGCCGGAACGGGTCTAGATTGGTTTTCGGTGGCTACGGAGGTTTCTGGCGACGGAACTCCCGATCTATTGTGCTCCTCAATGTTTTTAGGGTATATGGAGATATATAGGTGGAAGAAGTACGTCAGGGGAGCCACGAGGGTCCACTAGGGTGGAGGGCGCGCCCAGGGGGGTGGGCGTGCCCCCCTGCCTTGTGGCTTCCTCGTTGCTTCCCTTACCTGCACTCCAAGTCTCCCAGGTTTCTTTCCTTCCAAAATAAGTTCCGTGAAGTTTCACATCAATTGGAATCCATTTGATTTTCCTTTTCTGCGATACTCTAAAACAAGGAATAAACAAAAACTGGCACTGGGCTCTGGATTAATAGGTTAGTCCCAAAAATAATATAAAAGTGTATAATAAAGCCCATAAACATCCAAAACAGAAGATAATATAGCATGGAGCAATTAAAAATTATAGATACGTTGGAGACGTATCAACGGAATACTCAGGTTAAACTTGACGAGCCTAGCATATAACAGACATGGCCTCGGAACACTGAGACCGAAAGGTCGAGCGTGAATCATATAGTAGATATGATCAACATAGTGATGTTCACCATTGAAACTACTCCATCTCACGTGATGATCGGACATGGTTTAGTTGATATGGATCACGTGATCACTTAGAGGATTAGAGGGATGTCTATCTAAGTGGGAGTACTTAAGTAATATGATTAATTGAACTTAAATTTACCATGATCTTAGTCCTGGTAGAATTAGCATATCTATGTTGTAGATCAATAGCTCGCGTTTAGCTCCCCTATTTTATTTTTGATATGTTCCTAGAGAAAACTAAATTGAAAGATGTTAGTAGCAATGATACGGATTGGATCCGTGATCTGAGGTTTATCCTCATTGCTGCACAGAAGAATTATGTCCTTGATGCACCGCTAGGTGACAAGCCTATTGCAGGAGCAGATGCAGATGTTATGAACGTTTAGCAAGCTCAATATGATGACTACTTGATAGTTTAGTGCACCATACTTAAACGGCTTAGAATTGAGACTTCAAAGACGTTTTGAACGTCATGGACCATATGAGATGTTCCATGAGTTGAAGTTAATATTTCAAGCAAATACCCGAGTTGAGAGATATGAAGTCTCCAACAAGTTCTATAGCTAAAAGATGGAGGAGAATAGCTCAAGCAGTGAGCATGTGCTCAGATTTTCTGGGTCCTACAATCACTTGAATCAAGTGGGAGTTAATCTTCCAGATAAAATAGTGATTGACAGAATTCTCTAGTCACCATCATCAAGTTAGTAGAACTTCGTGATGAACTATAATATGCATGGGATAATGGAAACGATTCCCAAGCTCTTCGTGATGCTGAAATCGACGGAGGTAGAAATCAAGAAAAACATCAAGTGTTTATGGTAAACAAAACCACTAGTTTCAAGTAAAGGGACAAAGGGAAGAAAGGGGAACTTCAAGAAGAACGGCAAGCAAGGTGCTGCTCAAGTGAAAAAACCCAAGTCTGGACCTAAGCCTGAAACTAAGTGCTTCTACTACAAAGGAACTGGTCACTGGAAGCGGAACTACCCAAGTAATTGGCGGATAAGAAGGATGGCAAAGTGAACATAGGTATATTTGATATACATGTTATTGATGTGTACTTTACTAGTGTTTATAGCAACCCCTCGGTATTTGATAATGGTTTAGTTGCTAATAGTAGTAACTCGAAACGGGAGTTGCAGAATAAACAGAGACTAGTTGAGGGTGAATTGACGATGTGTGTTGGAAGTGGTTCCAAGATTGATATGATCATCATCGTATACTCCCTACACTTTCGGGATTAGTGTTGAACCTAAATAAGTGTTATTTGTTGTTTGCGTTGAGCATGAATATGATTTGATCATGTTTATTGCAATACGGTTATTCATTTAAGTTAGAGAATAATTGTTATTCTATTTACATGAATAAAACCTTCTATGGTTATGCACCCAATGAAAATGGTTTGTTGAATCTCGATCGTAGTGATACACATATTCATAATATTGAAGCCAAAAGATGCAAAGTTAATAATGATAGTGCAACTTATTTGTGGCACTGCCATTTAGGTCATATTGGTGTAAAGCGCATGAAGAAAATCCATGCTGATGGGTTTTTGGAATCACTTGATTATGAATCAGTTGATGCTTGTGAACCATGCCTCATGGGCAAAGATGAATAAGACTCCATTCTCTAGAACAATGGAGCGACCAACTGACTTGTTGGATATAATACATACTGATGTATGAGGTCCGATGAGTGTTGAGGCTCGCGGCGGGTATCATTATTTTTCTGACCTTCACAAATGATTTGAGCAGATATGGGTATATCTAGTTGAAGAAACGTAAGTCTGAAACATTTGAAAAGTTCAAAGAATTTCAGAGTGAAGTGGAAAATCTTCGTAACAAAAAAATAAAGTTTCTACGATCTGATCGCAGAGGCGAATATTTGAGTTACGAGTTTGGCCTTCAATTAAAACAATGTGGAATAGTTTCACAAAACTCATGCCACCTGGAACACCACAGTGTAATGGTGTGTCCGAACGTCATAACCGTACTTTATTTGATATAGTGCAATCTATGATGTCTCTTACCGATTTACCACTATCGTTCTGGGGTTATGCATTAGAGACAGCTACATTCACGTTAAATAGGGCACCATCTAAATCCGTTGAGACGACACCGTATGAACTATGGTTTGGCAAGAAACCTAAGTTGTCGTTTCTTAAAGTTTGAGGTTGCAATGCTTATGTGAAAAAGTTTCAACCTCATAAGCTCAAACCCAAATTGGAGAAGTGCGTCTTCATAGGGTACCCAAAATAAAATGTTGGGTACACCTTCTATCACAGATCCGAAGGCAAGATATTCATTGCTAAGAATGGATCCTTTCTAGAGAAGGAGTTTCTCTCGAAAGAAGTGAGTGGGAGGAAAGTAGAACTTGATGAGGTAACTGTACCTGCTCCCTTATTGGAAAGTAGTTCATCACAGAAATCTGTTCATGTGACTACTACACCAATTAGTGAGGAAGCTAATGATGATGATCATGTAACTTCAGATCAAGTTACTACCGAACCTCATAGGTAAACCAGATCTGCACCAGAGTAGTACGGTAATCTTGTTCTGGAGGTCATATTACTTGACCATGACGAACCTATGAACTATGAGGAAGCGATGATGAGCCCAGATTCCACAAAATGGCTTGAGGCCATGAAATCTGAGATGAGATCCATGTATGAGAACAAAGTATGGACTTTGATTGACTTGCCCATTGATCGGTGAGCCATTGAGATTAAATGGATCTTCAAGAGGAAGACGGACACTAATAGTAGTGTTACTATCTACAAAGCTAGAATTGCCGCACAAAGGTTTTCGACAAGTTCAAGGTGTTGACTACGATGAGAGTTTCTCACTCGTATCTATGCTTAAGTCTGTCCGAATCATGTTAGCAATTGCCGCATTTTATGAAATCTGGAAAATGGATAAATAAAAATGCATTCCTTAATGGATTTATTTATGAAGAGTTGTATATGATGCAACCAGAAGGTTTTGTCAATCCTAAAGGTGCTAACAAAATATGCAAGCTCCAGCGATCCATCTATGGACTGGTGCAAGCATCTCGGAGTTGGAATATACGCTTTGATAAGTTGATCAAAGCATATAGTTTTATACAGACTTGCGGTGAAGCATGTATTTACAAGAAAGTGAGTGGGAGCACTACAGCATTTCTCAGAAGTATATATGAATAACATATTGTTGATCGGATATAATGTAGAATTATTCTGCAAAGCATAAAGGAATGTTTGAAAGGAGTTTTTTCAAAGAAGGACCTCGGTGAAACTGCTTACATATTGAGCATCAAGATCTATAGAGATAGATCAAGACGCTTGATAAGTTTTTCAATGAGTACATACCTTGACAAGATTTTGAAGTAGTTCAAAATGGAACAGTCAAAGAAAGAGTTCTTGCATGCGTTCCAAGGTGTGAAACTGAGTAAGACTCAAAGCCCGACCATGGCAGAAGATAGAAAGAGAATGGAAGTCATTCCCTATGAGTTGGCCATAGGTTCTATAAAATATGCCATGCTATGTACCAGATCTATTATATACCCTACATTGTTTTTGGCAAGGGAGTACAATAGTGATCTAGGAGTAGAACACTGGACAACGGTCAAAATTATCCTTAGTGAGATAAGGATATGTTTTTCGATTATGGAAGTGACAAAAAGGTTCGTCGTAAAAGATTACGTCGATGCAAATTTTGACACTGATCCAGATGACTCTAAGTCTCAATCTGGATACATATTGAAAGTGGGAGAAATTAGCTAGAGTAGCTCCGTGCAGAGCATTGTTGACATAGAAATTTGCAAAATACATACGGATCTGAATGTTGCAGACCTGTTGACTAAACTTCTCTCACAAGCAAAACATGATCACACCTTAGTACTCTTTGGGTGTTAATCACATAGCGATGTGAACTAGATTATTGACTCTAGTAAACCCTTTGGGTGTTGGTCACATGACGATGTGAACTATGGGTGTTAATCACATGGTGATGTGAACTATTGATGTTAAATCACATGGTGATGTGATCTAGATTATTGACGCTAGTGCAAGTGGGAGACTGAAGGAAATATGCCCTAGAGGCAATAATATTCACAACACAAAACTCAATAGAAATCTCGTGAGCTCCGTTAGAGAAAGAAAACAAAAGACCACTTCAAGGTAATGTAATGAACTCATTCTTTATTTATTTTGGTGTTAAACCTACTGTATTCCAACTTCTCTATGGATTATAAACTATTTTACTAACCATAGATTCATCAAAATAAGCAAACAACACACGAAAAACAGAATCTGTCAAAAACAGAACAGTCTGTAGTAATCTGTAACTAACGCAAACTTCTGGAACTCCAAAACATCTACAAAAATTAGAAGACCTAGATAATTTGTTTATTGATCAGCAGCAATTGGAATCAGTATTTTATCATGTTCTGATGATTTTTAGTAATTCGGGCACTGAACGCAAAGTTTCTGGAAATTACAGCAAGATCAAATAACTATCATCCAAGAAGATCCAATAGGTCTAGCTTGGCACAAACACTAATTAAAACACAAAACCACATCCAAACAGAGGGTATATGGGTTATTTATTCCCTAACAGAAGAAAAACACAAAAAAAACAAAAAATAAAATTGGGTTGCCTCCCAATAAGTGCTATCTTTTGACGCCCCTAGCTAGGCATAAAAGCGAGGATAGATCTAGGTATTGCCATCTTTGGCATTAGGAAAGAAAAGAGCAAATTTACTTTCTATGGCATTTATTCTCCTATTTTGGGAAAGCACATGGCCATTAGAGGATGAAGTAAGATTAAGCACGTTACGAAAATTTGCATCTATACTAGATTTCATCTCTTTGATAATTTCGTTTTGATAGAAGCATAAGAGGGTGGTAGATTCAACTTTATCATTCATGGGGTGCCCAAATATAGTTTTCATCCTTTCATAAGTATCTATAGCATCCCCTTCAAGAAAACCCTCTTCAAAAATAGAATCTAGCACTTGTTTAAAAGAGGTAGGTAACCTGACATAAAAACCTTTTAAGTAAACCTCAATTTGATATTGTGGTATATAGCTAGCCCTAATCCTTAATAACCTATTCCAAGCATCTTTTAAATACTCATCAATTAAATAGCGAAAAATTCCAGAGTCATCTTCATCAAGATTATTTAAACTCTCATTGGTGACCCTGGTGGGTCTCTCAATAGAATCATTATTTCTGAGTTTAGAGAGGATAGAGGGATCATCCAGGGTACTAAGACCTTGGAAAGGACCCTTTGTTCTTTTTGATTCGGCCATGGCAACGGGAAGACAGGTGAGAAAAAGGCAAACAGAGAAGGAGAAGGGGAAGAAGAAAGAGAGGGCGAATAAAACAACAAGGGTGAATTGGGGGGAGAGGAAAACGAGAGGAAAATGGCAAATAATGTAATGCGGGAGATAGGGATTGTGATGGGTACTTGGTATGTTGACTTTTTGCGTAGACTCCCCGGCAATGGCGACAGAAATCCTTCTTGCTACGTTCTGAGCTTGCGTTGGTTTTCCCCTAAGAGGAAGGGATGATGCAGCAGATTAGCGTAAGTATTTCCCTCAGTTTTTGAGAACCAAGGTATCAATCCAGTAGGAGGCCACGCGCAAGTCCCTCTTACCTACACAACACAAAGAGCTCAACGCAACCAACGCGGTTAGGGGTTGTCAATCCTTTCACGGTCACTTACGTAAGTGAGATCCGATAGATAATATTTTTGGTATTTTGATATAAAGATGCAAAGTGAAAAGTAAAAGGCAAAGTAAAAACAAAACAAGATTAAAGTGATGGAGATTGATATGATGAGAATAGACTCGGGGGCCATAGGTTTCACTAGTGGCTTCTCTCGAGAGCATAAGTTTTCTACGGTGGGTGAACAAATTACTGTTGAGCAATTGACAGAATTGAGCATAGTTATGAGAATATCTAGGCATGATCATGTATATAGGCATCACGTCCGTGACAAGTAGATCGAAACGATTCTGCATCTACTACTATTACTCCACTCATCGACCGCTATCCAGCATGCATCTAGAGTATTAAGTTAAAAACAGAGTAACGCTTTAAGCAAGATGACATGATGTACAGAGATAAATTCATGCAATATGAAATAAACCCCATCTTGTTATCCTCGATGGCAATGATACAATACGTGTCTTGCTGCCCCTTCTGTCACTGGGAAAGAACACCGCAAGATCGAACCCAAAGCTAAGCACTTCTCCCATGGCAAGAACTACCAATCTAGTTGGCCAAACCAAACGGATAATTCGAAGAGACTTTCAAAGATAAACAATCATACATAAAAGAATTCAGAGAAGATTCAAATATTGTTCATAGATAGACTTGATCATAAACCCACAATTCATCGATCTCAACAAACACACCGCAAAAGAAGAAGATTGCATCGAATAGATCTCCACAAGAGAGGGGGAGAACATTGTATTGAGATCCAAAAAGAGAGAAGAAGCCATCTAGCTACTAACTATGGACCCGAAGGTCTGAGGTAAACTACTCACACTTCACCAGAGGGGCTATGATGATGTAGAAGCCCTCCGTGACGACGGCCCTCTCCGGCGGAGCTCCGGAACAGGCCCCAAGACGGGATCTCGTGGATACAGAAAGTTCCGGCAGTGGAATTAGGTTTTTGGCTCTTGTTATGATCGTTTGGGATACGTGGGTATATATAGGAGGAAGGAGTACGTCGGTGGAGCACCAAGGGGCCCACGAGGTAGGGGGCGTGCCCCCTACCCGCGTGACCGCCTCCGGTACTTCTTGGAGTAGGGTCCAGGTCTCCTGGGTCTTATCCGAGAAGAAAATCACATCCCAAAAAAGGATTTTTCTGTTTGGACTCCGTTTCATATTCTGTTTCTTTGAAACACTGAAATAGGCAAAGAACAACAATTCTGGGCTGGGCCTCCGGTTAATAGGTTAGTCCCAAAAATAATATAAAAGTGGAAAATAAAGCCCAATATAGTCCAAAACAGTAGATAATATAGCATGGAGCAATCAAAAATTATAGATACGTTGGAGACGTATCAACATACTGAACTCACTAAGCTCTCTCTCCTTGTCAGGAGAGTCCTGGCCGAACTATGTCCGGCAGGATTGGGATGCGGATGACGAAGAAATTCGCCGCCCATCCACCACCCACTTAGTAGCCACTGTCGACGATTTGACCGACATGCTCGACTTCAACTCTGAAGACATCGATGGTATGGACGACGATGCAGGAGACGAACAGGAACCACTGCCCACAGGGCACCGGATGCCCACTTCATCATATGCCGTATACATGGTGGACACACCCAAAGAAAACGACGACGAGGAACGGAAGGACGCAGCGAAGGGTTGTTATCTCGAGAAGCAGTCAAAGCGGCGGCGTAAGTGCCGCTCCAAATCCCGCCTCGGAAGAAACATCAATCATATAGACCCAGCGTTAGAGCAGGGTGAACCATCGCCCGACCATGGCAACATGGAGAATCAAACCGAACAACTCGACTCCGTCGAAGATAACAGTCCGGACGACATCACACCGAACAGGCACACGGAGCAACAGAATGCCCACCAAAGGCTTGTTGCGACTGCGAGGAGTCTGAAAAAGCAGAAGCAAAGGCTCAAGGCTGCACACAACACACTCAGAATCAGATGGAGTGAAGTACTCAACACTGCAGCGAAGTACGGCGGTAATCGCCACACCAAGAGCTACCCGAAGCGAAAATTGCTACCTGAATTCGATGAGGAGGCCTTAGATCCCCCGCAATTAAAAAACAAAACGGCCATCCAGTTGGATAGACGACCTCGTGGCCAACATAGAGTGGCAAACGACGCCGCACATAAGCCAGTACGCGATCCACGCGAGGGCTCGCATCAAAAGGACGGTGCAACCAGATCCATATACGGGCCACGCAAGCGCGCTCCAACATACAATGCAACACAACAAACATTCGAACACCACGGTACACCCAAATATAGGGGTGCCGCACACCCCCTATGTTTCACCGATGAGGTGCTGGACCATGAATTTCCAGAGGGATTCAAACCCGTAAACATAGAGGCGTATGACGGAACGACATACCCTGGGGTCTGGATTGAGGACTACATCCTCCATATCCACATGGCTCGAGGAGATGATCTCCACGCCATCAAGAACTTATCCCTCAAGCTCAAAGGGCCAGCTCGGCACTGTCTTAAAAGCCTCCCCGAAAACTCCATTGGAAGCTGGGAAGAGCTCGAAGACGCCTTTCGGGCAAATTTTCAAGGGACCTATGTCCAACCACCGGATGCAGACGATTTAAGTCATATAACTCAACAGCCCGGAGAGTCAGCCCGAAAGCTTTGGAACAGGTTCCTCACTAAAAAGAACCAAATAGTCGATTGTCCGGACACTGAAGCCTTAGCAGCTTTCAAGCACAGCGTTCGAGATGAATGGCTCGCCAGACACCTCGGCCAAGAAAAGCCGAGAACAATGGCAGCTTTAACAAGCCTCATGACCCGCTTCTACGCGGGCGAGGACAGATGGTTAGCCCGATGCAGCACTAGCAATCCAAGTACATCCGAAGTCAGGGACGGAAACGGGAAGTCGCGACGCAGCAAAACAAGCGCCGGAATAAAGAAGACAGCCCGAAGAGCACGGCGGTAAACGCCGGATTCAGAAGCTCTCGGCCAGGTCAGCAAAAGTTGCCCTCCAAAGGCAACAGAGACGAACTGTCCAGCCTAAACAAAATTCTGGACCAAATATGTCAGATCTAGAGCACCCCCGATAAACCTGCAAATCATACCCATAGAGAATGTTGGGTCTTGAAGCAGTCCGGCAAGCTCAACGCCAGACATAAGGGGCAGGATACACCAAGCGAAGACGAGGATGAGCCTCGCAAGCAAAGCACTGGGGAACAGAAGAAATTCCCACCAGAAGTCAAAACAGTCAACGTGTTACACATGATAAAGGGGAGAAATAAAGTGGCACTCCTAGAGACACATGCCCCAGGGCCTATCACCGCAGAGTTCTGCCACTGGTCGTACCAACCGATCACCTTTGACCATCGGGATTACTCGGCAAGTATCCGGCGTGCAGGATGGGCTGCCTTGGTATTAGACCCAATAATTGACGGATGCCACTTCACACGAGTCCTGATGGACGGCGGCAGCAGTTTAAACCTGATATATCAGGACACAGTCCGCAACATGGGGATAGACCCAGCAAAAATTAGCCATAGCAATACTACCTTTAAAGGAGTAACGCCAGGCCCAGAAGCCCATTGCACGGGCTCCCTGCTACTAGAGGTTCTATTCGGCTTTCCCGATAACTTCCGCAGTGAAAAGCTGACCTTCCACATCGCTCCATTCCAAAGTGGCTATCAAGCACTACTCGGATGCAAACCTTTCGCTCGCTTTAACGCAATACCGCATTACGCTTCTTGTCGGTGTCAAAACCGGCGGATCTCGGGTAGGGGGTCCCGAACTGTGCGTCTAGGCCGGATGGTAATAGGAGGCAAGGGACACGAAGTTTTACCCAGGTTCGGGCCCTCTCGATGGAGGTAAAACCCTACGTCCTACTTGATTAATATTGATGATATGGGTAGTACAAGAGTAGATCTACCATGAGATCAGAGAGGCTAAACCCTAGAAGCTAGCCTATGGTATGATTGTTGTTGTCTATGTTGTCCCTATCGACTAGCCTGGCCTCGGTTTATATAATGCACCAGAGGCCCAGGATAACAAGAGTCCTAGCCGAATACGCCGGTGGGGTGGAGTCCTTGTCTTGATCGCCAAGTCTTGTGGAATCTTCCTTGTATGCGGCAGCTGTCCGAACTGGCCCATGAGTATACGGCCACGGGGGTCCTCGGCCCAATCTAACAGATCGGGAGATGACATGTTGAGTACCCCCTAATCCAGGACACCGTCAGTAGCCCCCTGAACCGGTCTTCAAGTTAGGGACGCTCCTCGATTCTTCCGAACTATTCTTCATCTTCGGTCGTCGGTCTTGAAAACTGATTCAACAAATCTTCTTCGATCTTGAGGATCGTCGAAATGCATTCGACGGGTTTACACGTTGGGTATCCAAGGAGCCCCTTTAAGTTTCCGGCCTTTATCAATGCCTTGTTTATTTTTATGCCACACCTCGGGTTTGAAGTTGTTCCTGGGAGGCAGTGTCCTCTTGCGTCCGAGCTCCAACGCCGGACTGCATTCGAGGTATCTTTTATAGCCGAGCACTAACGCCGTACCGCTTCCCAGCTCTAATGCCGGAATGTATCCGAGCTCCAACGCCGGACTATGCATCCGAGCTCCAATGCCGGACTGTATCCGAGCTCCAACGCCGGACTATGTATCCGAGCTCCAACGCCGGACTGTATCCGAGCTCCAACGCCGGACTATGTATCCGAGCTCCAACGCCGGACTATATCCGAGGTGTCGTAAATCACCTTCGTTCAAAGAAGTTTGAAGGAGTTTAGCCGAGCTTAATGTCGGAAATGCCCTCTATGGAGCCAGCCACTAGCGCCCGAGCTTTATGTCGGCCTGCTTCCGAGGTGGTGCACCACCCCGAATGTGGGCCGATTTTTGTGAATATTTTTTATTGGTGCAATTTATTCTCTGCCGAGATATATAGCCAGTAGCCCTCAAGGTGTGTATCGGTCTAAAACCCGAGATGCACCTGAAGGATGACGTAAGACCGCTGATCCCAGTAGCCGCTGAGACTCAGGTTGATTTGCAAAATCGGCCTGAGGATCAAGTCCAAGCTCGGCAGAATACTTCGAGACACTAAAAGCGGCGTGCTCAGTCCTCGAGACTCAAGTTGGGTGCGGCCGACCAACCTGAGGATCAAAATCTCCTCGGAAACTATATTGCACATAAAATTTTCTGCATTGGACAAGCAATGCAGTAGCCCCCAAGACACTGGTCGGGTGGTAACACCAGATCAGGGGATCAATGTGCCCCTTTAATATTTGTAAATAATAAGCCCAAAGCCCAGTAGCCCCCGAGCCTTAATGCGGGCATGGGTGGCCGAATTAAGGATCAATATCCATAGTAAAATCACAAATTATGTGTAATGACTCTATGTATCCAAGTACTTTACGTCATTAATGCTCGGATCCGCATTGTACAAAATTTTGTTGACCGACCATCGGCTTCCACCTCCTCGGCCAGTAGCCGAGGAGTGTTTGTCCTACTTTATAAAGCCTTTATGAGGGCAAAGATTTACAACAAACAAGGCAATCTGGCCATACGGTTTTATAAACAAAGGTACGCAGAGAGTTTTATTACTGTTTAACAGAAGAAATGTCTTCCAAAGAAAATAGTCCCGCTATCGGTTCCTTTCTTTGGGTTGTCATGCTAAGCATGATCATTAAACCTCAGCTCTAATGTACGAGCAAAATATTGAGGATTTAGTTTGGGAGGCCAGTTAATAGCCCCCGGTAGTGTTCGGCGACAGTCGGGGTCAAGCCGTAAACACTTCGGCCAATGTTATGAATGGCGCATCATTTAACATAGTCATCGGATCGCTGACCAGTTTACGCTTATTGTGAAAGTCAGTTTTCGGCTTTCTCCACTGAGGTGCTTAACCATGTGAGCTGGAAGCACAATCACAGTGGTTCTCCCTTTGCATGCCTAGCCGAACAAAACGGAACGTAGGAAGCAAGTGCAGGAGCCGGGCAACCCAACTATTGGCCGAAGACACAATTCGAAACCGATGCATATATAGCAATATTTGAGAATGTTTTTGCCGAATCCCTAAAGGTGTCCGGCGTTGCACTGCGAGACTAATGCTGGAAAAGCACAAATAGTTTAAAAGTGCCAAAAAGCTTGGAAAACCAAGAAACGTCAGTAAAAACATGACGTTCAAACAATATCCAGTGTTCGGTGCCAATCCGAAAGTTGGTCTTAGAAAAAAGAAGTGCTTCTGTCGTGCTTTAACATGATACATCTGATCTCAAGACTTCGAGCGGGTTAGCCTATGGCTTCAACCTCCTATCCCGAGGGCGGAGTACTTCTCATCAGGCCAATTTAGCAAATTAAACTCTAGCGGCTTTGAGAGAGAAATTAGGCTCCCCGGCTAGTGACCGCACACTCGTGTCAAAAAAAGGAGTGATAAATAATAATAATAAAACTTTGCAATGACTAAGAAGAAGAACACTTATTATAAAACGGCTCAAATAAACTTAAGAGCCCCCAAGTGACTTGGGTAGAAGAATGATTGCATGTATCGAAGTACTTATATCATATCTATGTTCAACCAAACTTTAAACGCGTCTTAACCGACCGTCAGCTTCTCCCTCTTCGGTCAAGGACCAAAAGTGTTATGTACTCCATCGGTCGAGAATATCGACGGTGTTTCCAATAACCAGGCAATCAGGCCATAAGGCTGTAACAGACAAAGCGCGCTCAGGGAACTTATGCTATATTACTGCAAGTGTAAGAAGCATCTTCGAAGAAAATAGTACCCCCACCGATACCTTTCTTCGGTGCTCATTGTTATTATGAGACTTGTGCAATAGATTTTTTGTACTCATGAGTTCCGTTGTGTGCCGACCATCATTGAAAACTATAAGAGCGCTAGCTTTCGGCTTCACCCAGTCTGAGGTCCGGCTCGGGCGACCCGATCGTGACAATCGCAGAGGTGCTCCCTTTACTCCCTAGCCGAACAATCGGGAACGTAGGGGTAAACACAGGAGCGAGGCAACCCAGCTTGCAAATCGCTTAAGTCAATATGGTGCATATTGTGGCGTAATACACGAACAAGGAACGAAGCCGTACAAGTATAATCATATGCAACAGGAAAAGCTTCATGAAGGAAGCCCCCAAGTAAATGGGTATTTGAATTTATGCATCACAAACAAAGTTTGGACAAGGAAAATTTTTACAAGCAACTTTTTTCCAAAAAAGTATAATGCTTGGTCGAACCAAACACAAGTTAGAAATTAAAGCTTTGAGCATGAAAGCGACTTAGCTGGTTAATGTGTTCGGTATTGATGACGCGGTCCGAGCTTGATGTGGGGCAAGGTTCCATCCCCCAAGCTGGTCCCGAGGTGGCGGAGCGGAGAGCTCAACACGCCGAAGTGGTGACATAGCACGGTCAATGCAGACCGGCAGAGTGACGCCGAAGTCCCCGGATCATTTTCCTGTGCACAAAAAATAGTGCAAACCGGAGATAATAGTAATAATGATAATTAAAAAAATGTTGCATAATAAATAAATTATGCAAAGTGAGGAATAGAAGAAATATGGCCTGGCGCCGAAGTCAATGTCGATGCAGGGTGTCGGCGTGATGTAGTAAAGGTGTGGCAAAGCCTGAATTCACAGGTCGGTCCGAGCTCCGGATGCGGCGTTTGCCGGACTATGTACGGAAACTGATCGAACCACCACGCGACCATCATTAATGCGGTCACCATTTGATAGACCTGTGTACATATCATGGACAAACCAGAGTAATAATTCCTTGGGAAAAATGAACCCAAACAAGCAAAAAATACTGGGATTAATAGCACCTGGTTTATTCGTTGTAGCAATCCGAAGAAAGGTGATTCCCAAAATTGGGACTCACTCTGCACACCCATTGCCTGATGGGCGATAAAATGACGGCATGGCAATGCTGGTAAAGGTTGACTCGCCGAGGCAAAGCCCTCGGCCCAGCTAACGTGACGGAGCTGGTCGGCTAGTGACGGCGAAGTGTCCGGAGTAGGTTGATGAAGAGATGGCGAAGCCCCCGGTCCAGCCGAGATGTCGAAGCCTCTACGTCAGCCGATGAGTCGAAGTAGGTCAGCGTGATGGACACCAGCTTGAAGAAGCAATAGTGCGGCCCTGTCGATGCAGGTCGTGACGTGGTCGATGCCGGCTTGATGAAGCGACTGTGCGGCGATGCCGGTATGCCCGCTCCGTGTAATCCGTGGGGCGGCGATGTTGATGATGATTTATCCTTCGCGATGCCGGACTCTTGTTCGGCTTGCTGAGATGATGATCCGAAGAAGTTGAGCTCGGCTAAAGTGACGACGTGTCTAGCGCAGGTCGGCAGCCGTGGAGTAATATTGCCGGATTGGTTTGACACCAGCATGATATTGAAGATCATGTTCAAAGGATTTTAAAGTTAGTGGGATGTGTTTGGGAACAAAACACAATACCCCATACAAAACTTCCTTCAAAAGGGATGTCCGAAATCCCGTTTACAAAAAAGATGAACTCGGGTCGGATTCGTTTTCGCGCAGAAAACAGATCCGAAAAGTGATGCACTAATCGGAAGGTTTCCGGAGTTTGGACGGTCGGATCGAGCTGAAATTTTAAGAGGTGGTAGATATAGGAATTCCGCAGCCGATCAACGGTTGGATCTTCCAAAGGACGTCAGAGCTAGAAGCTGGACACCACGCCCTAAACTCATCCAAATTTCTGTCTAGATTTGACAGGGCTCCGGTATATCGTGGATTGCCAGAGATTCCTCCATTGGAACTCGACGAAATTTTCAAGGGTTGTTATAGACTCAATTCCGCACAATTCCACCAAAGCGATCGTCAAAGCGATACTCGAGGAGGTGGTGGCGGCAGATACGAGTTCGCTGTCCAAAAAAAAACAGCACAGTCGCTTGAGGGCAATGTTGACGTTGAGCCCCCGAGCTCCATATATGATTCCTCCGTGATCTTGATAGAGATCGGAGTTGATGTTTGATGAAGACCCTCGTCCGAACATGGTGATCCGAACACGGGGCGCAATTCTTGGTCGAACCAAGGTGACCAGTTGAACTGGTGACGAAGACGCCGAAGTCGCAGTTGATCTGCAGGCGAGCCATCGATCCTTTTGTCGATCACACAGCGGAACTCTCAATGAAAGCACCAATGTTGGTGTCAAAACCGGCGGATCTCAGGTAGGGGGTCCTGAACTGTGCGTCTAGGACGGATGGTAACAGGAGGCAAGGGACACGAAGTTTTACCCAGGTTCGGGCCCTCTCGATGGAGGTAAAACCCTACGTCCTACTTGATTAATATTGATGATATGGATAGTACAAGAGTAGATCTACCACGAGGTCAGAGAGGCTAAACCCTAGAAGCTAGCCTATGGTATGATTATTGTTGTCTATGTTGTCCCTATCGACTAGCCTGGCCTCGGTTTATATAATGCACCAGAGGCGTAGGATAACAAGAGTCCTAGCCGAATATGCCGGTGGGGTGGAGTCCTTGTCTTGATCGCCAAGTCTTGTGGAATCTTCCTTGTATGCGGCAGCTGTCCGAACTGGTCCATGAGTATACGACCACGGGGGTCCTCGGCCCAATCTAACAGATCGGGAGATGACGTGTTGAGTACCCCCTAATCCAAGACACCGTCACTTCTCTCAAGCTTAAGATGCCCGGTCCACATGGCATCATTATAGTAAATGGAAATATTGAGGGCTCCTTGCACGCGGAAGACCATGCGGCTACCTTGGCAGCCGCACACTAAACGGCCTCACCAACTAAAGCATTTGACAGGTCGCTAAGACCACAGACGCGATTAGACGAGTCCGGCGCAACTATATGTAATTGATACAGGTTTGATGGCTATACCCCTATTACAATACAAGGGGCTCAACGCGCGCAAACAAATGGCAATTAGGCTCAACTTTACTCATCTTGAACTGTACATAGTTTATTTAACCTACCTTTTTGCATGACAACTTTTCAACTAAGTTCCTCTCTTTTACAGATGACCATCGTGCTACACCCGTCCAGGATACGGCACAACGGAGACACAGGCGCAGACGTGCAGCAGGGACCCGTTCCAAGGATTCTTTTTAGATTAAGACCCTGCGTAAACCTTTTTTATTGTTTCTTATTGATACACATCCCCAGGATTATCAGTACAATTGAGAAGGATGCTGACATATTGGCATGTGGCCACGTCAGAATATTGCACGTACCTGGACACCAGGGGCTTATTACAAAGGGCACTGCTTAAGCCCGGTTTCCACCAAAAAGACCGAATACCTTAGGGAGTGTTCGGCGTCGCGAGTTTGGCCTTATATGCATCAGCTCTGAATCATGTCTTTGGTCAAATGTTGGGTTTGCCTGGCTCCTGTGTTTTGTTGCCTTACGTTCCGCTCTATCGGCTAAGGCGGCACCAGGAGAACTACTGCGATTGTGCCCTGGTTCACCTGGATGAGCACCTCAGTAGAGAAAGCCGAAAACTGACTGTCATGATATAGCGTGAGACTGGTCAACCACTCGATGACCTAGTGGAATCTTCGGGATTCCTCCGCTTTAACAAAGGGCCGTTTCCCGGCCAGGCATGTACGCACCCCGAATTCTGATGAGTGCGGAGCCACCAGGGGCTATATAGTAGCCCCACTGTCAAACTCCTCTGGCTAAGTGAAAGTGTTAAAGCATTATAGTCCAGTTGCCTAGTTCGCTGCATTATCACCTCCTTAATGGACCAAGACGTTGGATCAAGTGTGAACATGCGTCTTCTGCAAACACCCCCGCATTATATGCGTGGGGACTGAAGCCGACGACTGCAATCTTTCAAGTTATATACATATATACATAAACGGCCGCACAGGAAGCATCATAGCACTTTTGGGCAAAAGTATAAATACAGCCTTGATAAATTCAATAAAACATTGTTTTTACAATGGGAATACATGTCACTCAAACATAATATTCTTCGAGCACTGAGCCTCTATTGAACGAGCGCCTTCAAGAACTTTTTCAAAGTAGTGCTCGGAAGCCACTCGGCCTATGGCCGAACCCTGTGCCGCAACAGTGGTGGCATCCATCTCCGCCCAGTATGTTTTGACACGGGCAAGGGCCATCCGCGAGCCTTCTATGCACGCCGACCTCTTCACAGCATCGATGCGTGGCACAGCGCCAAGGAATTGTTGCACTAAGATAAAGTAGCTATTCGGCCTTGGCCCTCCTGGACAAAAATGATCCACAACGGACCTCATGGCTAGTCCGCATAATCTATGGAGCTCGGCCCAACCGGTCAATCGCTCATTCAGCAACAGCGGACGGACTGGAGCATGAAACTGTGACCAGAACAGCTTCTCCACTTCAGGACCTTTCTGATCCTTGAAGTACTCGGTCGCATCCGCATCACTCGCAGTCAAATCCATGTACTCATCCACAGAACTCCATAGCCGGTCCAGAGGAGCATATTTCGGATCTCCGAACTTAGTCCGCAACAAGAAGGGCTTCCTAGAAACGATATCCGCAGCTTGATTCAGCTCCACCTTCGTCGCTCTAATTTTGGAGCGGGCCTCCTTGGCAGCCACCCGGGCCTTCTTCAGGTCCGTCGCCTTCACCCGGTTTTCTTCTTCAAGAAGCTGGTAACGGTCAGCAGCATCTTTTAACTCCACGGCCATCTTGGCAATTTTTTCTTTGCTCCCGCAATGTGCGGCCTGTTCGTCCCTTAACTCTTCGACCGCCTTTAAAGCGGCCGCATTACTACTCCTTGCTTGCTCCTTGGCTCAGGCAAGCTCCGCTCGAAGGGTCTCCACGGTGGCAGCTCCATCTGCAGTCACAACATATTAAAGATACTGGCATCATGCTGCTCTTACTACGTGACATTCACCAGAAAAATCACCTACCCTGTGCCTCGTCAAGCCACTTGTTAACAAGCACGATGTCGGCATCTGCCGCATCCAGTTGCCGCTTTAGTTCGGCAAACCCATCAGTCCGGCTAGCCTCCGGAGCTTCAACCACCTGCACATAAAGGCGGTCTGGTTATTACCTGGGACTATGATCCTCTAATTGCCGCCGTTCTCGACGACAACCAGAGTCTCAGGGGCTACTATCTGTATGGGCATACTTAACGTATGCGGTACTATTGAAGGCATACATTATTTTTACGTACCTCGAAGCCTTTCAGCAGACTCATAAAAGCTTCGTGCAAACTGCTTTCGGCGGAGGAAATCCTTTCAATTACCGTACCCATTAGCATACGATACGCTTCCGAGACGACAGCCTTCCCCAGAAGATCCTTCAACGCGTCCGACCGCACACAGTACGGACCCTTGTTGTCACTCTCCTCAGGAGCCGGGTACTGGGGATGCCGGGCAGCCAAAGGGTTATCCTCTGGCGATATTGGATCTGGAGATACCCTTCGCGACGACACTTCAAGGTCGCCCGCTTCTTGAGCTGGGGAGTCTGGGGGAGGCGTTTCGCTCTCCGTCATCTCCGGAAGAAGATCCCCCGAAGATGAACTCTGTCGAAAAGGGCTGCGATCCGGACTACAATTTACAAGCATCGGTTATTGTCTTCGGAAGTAAGGTAGGATATCTTCACTATGAAGTACTTTTTGATTACTTACAGCTCGGTAGAGGGCTGATCCCCGCGCGGACACTGTGCGGCAAGAATACCCTCCGAGGCAGGACCCTCTGGCGGAGATTTCTTCTCCCATTTGGAAACCTTAGTTTCCAGATCTTCAGAGGTAGTCCTCTTCCTTCCCCGGGGAGAGAGAATGTCAGATTCTTCCCCTTGGTTATCCTCCCTCGCGGAGGCGCTCATTCCCTTGATTGGAATAGGTAGTGATGGAGGCCCTCTTTCGCCCTCTTTATTCCCCCCTTTATCTTCCTTTGAGGGCACTAGACAAGGTGCTGTCTCGAGCATCTTTTCCAGCACCGGGTTGTCCAAGCCTTCAGGAAGGGGGGCCGAACACCGGATCATCTTCGCCTTTGCTATCCAGTCCTGGTCAAAGAGCGATTCTTCAGAATGATGTCATGATAAATAAAAGGACAGTGTGTTCGGCCATGGGATTACTTACTTGGGCAGCGGTGCGGTTGCTGCTCAGTCCCACGTCCTCGGTAGTGTCCGGACACTCTATTTGGGGTCCGAAGAACGATTTGTACATATCCTTGTGCGTCATGCCGAGGAAATTCTGAATAGTGCGCGGTCCTTCCGGGTTGAATTCCCGCATGCGGAGGGGCCGGTGTTTGCAAGGCTGGACCCGACGAACCAGCATAACTTGCATTACCATAACCAGATTGAAATCTCCCTCAAAGAGATCTCGGATACAGCTCTGCAGTATTGGCACATCCTTGGCTGGAACCCAGCTCAACCACCTGCTGATCCCTGACATCAGTTGTGGTGGAGGGCCCGGGCGAAAGGTGGGGGCAGCTACCCACTTGGCACTTCGGGGAGCTGTGATGTAAAACCACTCATGTTGCCACAATCCGGACACCTCTAGAAAGGAACCCTTTGGCCATGGAGTGTCAGCAATTTTCCTTATTATAGCACCTCCACACGCTGCATACTGCCCCTCGACCATCTTCGGCTTCACATCGAAGGTCTTGAGCCACATGCCGAAGTGAGGGGTAATGCGGAGGAAGGCGTCACAAACAACAATAAATGACGAGATGTGAAGAAGGGAATCCGGGGCCAGATCATGAAAATCCAGCCCGTAATAGAACATAAGACCCCTAACAAAGGGATCCCGACGAACATAAGACCACAATGCTCTCGTTGGGTTCGGGAGTAGGGACGACCTGCCCTCGGGCGGGCAGCCTATGCGAAATTTCGGCGGTCAGATATCTGGCCTCCCTCAACTTCTTGATGTCCTCCTCCATGACGGAGGAAGGCATCCACCGGCCTTGAAGGCTGGATCTGGACATGATTGAAGGTCTGAGGCACCTGACCTGGGCTTTGGGTGTTAGAACTCGAGGCGGGGGAAGGATTCGATTGAGCGTGGGAGGAAAAACAGAAAAAGCCTTGTCCCTTTACAAAGGGGATGAATATCAGGTGTCCTCCTCGTGGTCGTTATAGACTTACCTAAAATCTAGGAGTCATACCAACAGGCACGGTTGGGTTACCCACGTCTGTATTGATGAGAATCTCGTAATAAGGGGAACACGATCTCTGCTTTGACAAGACGTGTCAAGAAACCGCCTCGCGTTATGTGCGGGGCTGGTTAAAGAAAAACGGTTCGAAAAATTACTGGGCCATGGCATGATGTCATGCTGCCAAAACGTGTCAGCAGATTAGATTTGTGGAAATAGTATTCTTCTATGATGGTATGTGGAACTTATTTTGCAGGGTCAGACACTATCCTTGTATTCAAACTCTTCTATGGTGTATTCAGAGGAGGAACCCGCCTTTCAATGCCGAAGACAACACTGCACGCCGGACTCATCGTCATTGAAGCCTGGTTCAGGGGCTACTGAGGGAGTCCTGGATTAGGGGGTCTCTGGACAGCCGGACTATATCCTTTGGTCGGACTGTTGGACTATGAAGATACGAGATTGAAGACTTCGTCCCGTGTCCGGATGGGACTCTACTTGGCGTGGAAGGCAAGCTAGGCAATACGGATATGTATATCTCCTCCTTTGTAACCAACCTTGTGTAACCCTAACCTCCTCCGGTGTCTATGTAAACCGGAGGGTTTTAGTCCGTAGGACAACATACAATCATACCATAGGCTAGCTTCTAGGGTTTAGCCTCTCCGATCTCGTGGTAGATCAACTCTTGTACTACTCATATTATCAAGAATAATCAAGCAGGACGTAGGGTTTTACCTCCATCAAGAGGGCCCGAACCTGGGTAAAACATCGTGTCCCCTGCCTCCTGTTACCATCCGCCTTGGATGCACAGTTCGGGACCCCCTACCCGAGATCCGCCGGTTTTGACACCGACAATAGGCATCACGTCCATGACAAGTAGACCGACTCCTGCCTGCATCTACTACTATTACTCCACACATCGACCGCTATCCAGCATGCATCTAGAGTATTAAGTTCATAAGAACAGAGTAACGCATTACGTAAGATGGCATGATGTAGAGGGATAAACTCAAGCAATGTGATATAAACCCCATCTTTTTATCCTCGATGGCAACAATACAATACGTGTCGTTTCCTTTTCTGTCACTGGGATCGAGCACCGCAAGATTGAACCCAAAGCTAAGCACTTCTCCCATTGCAAGAAAGATCAATCTAGTAGGCCAAACCAAACTGATAATTCGAAGAGACTTGCAAAGATAACCAATCATGCATAAAAGAATTCAGAGAAGATTCAAATATTGTTCATAGATAGACTTGATCATAAACACACAATTCATCGGATCTCGACAAACACACCGCAAAAAGAGTAACATCGAATAGATATCCAAGAAGATTGAGGAGAACATTGTATTGAGATCCAAAGAGAGAGAAGAAACCATCTAGCTACTAGCTATAAGGTCTGAAGTAAACTACTCACACATCACCGGAGAGGCCATGGAGTTGATGTAGAGGCCCTCCGTGATCGATGCCCCCTCCGGTGGAGCTTCGGAAAAGGCCCCAAGATGGGATCTCTTGGGTACAGAAGGTTGCGGCAGTGGAATTAGGGTTTCGTGGTGCTCATGGATGTTTTCGTGGTATATGAATATATATATACTAGGAAGAAGTAGGTCGGTGGAGCAACGAGGGGCCCACGAGGGTGGAGGGCGTGCCCCCTGCCTCGTGGCCTCCTTGATTGTTTCTTGACGTCCACTCCAAGTCCCCTGGATCACGTTTGTTCCAAAAATAACTCTCCCGAAGGTTTCATTCCGTTTGGATTCCGTTTGATATTCCTTTCTGCGGAACACTGAAATAGACAAAAAAACAGCAACTTGCACTGGGCCTTGGTTAATAGGTTAGTCCCAAAAATAATATAAAAGTGTAAAATAAAGCCCATTAACATCCAAAACAGAATATATAATAGCATGGAACAATAAAAAATTATAGATACGTTAGAGACGTATCATCATCCGTAGGGGCGCAGTTGGGCGCAGCCACGCGCGGCTGTGATGGAGTAGATGCTGGTGGAGGCCGGCCCGCTGGTGTGATGCGTGGACGCGCCCGCGTTGTGCCCAGTTTGTCCTCTTGGATGCGCGCCAGAACGGACGCCTGGGTGATTGTTGAGGGCGCTTGCAGCCGCACAGGAACGCGCAGCTCGTCCTTCAAGCCCAGGATGAAGTAGGTGACGAAGAACTTGGTGTTGATGGACGGGTCGAGCGCGAGCAGGTAGTACATTCTCTCGTCGAACGCCGCGAGGTACTCGGCGACATTGGCAGTCTGGCGGAGTTGTAGCAACTTGTGCATGACCACCTCAAACTCGTCGGCGCCGAACTCCTCGAGCACGGCTGATGTAAAGAGTTCCTAGGTGATGCCGTGATGTGTTTGACGAAATGCCTGCAGCCAGTGTGCGGCCTGGCCTTCGATGTACAAGGTCGCGGTGGCCACCTACTTGTGCGGCTCGACCTTGTAGAGCTCGAAGTACGCCAGGCAGCGGGCCAGCCACAGGTATGGAGCGGAGCCGTCGAACCGAGGGAAATCATGCTTCGGTGGCTTGTTGTAGTCGTTGCTGTGGTAGCCCGATGTTGGAGAGGACAGGGCGACCGGAGCGACGAATCCGCCCTGTGGGCCACCGAAATCAGCGGGGGCGATGGTCGCCGAGGCGCGCGTGGGTGGACGCGAGGCGACCTGGGTCGGCGGCCACGCGCGGCGAGTGCGGAGGCGGCAGGGGCGGTGGTGGGGGTTGTTGCGCAGCGGCGGGCTGGTGGAGCACGGTCGTGACCGAGCCCGATGGCGATGCAGAGCCCTCCACTGTCTTGCGGGTCGCGTCGACGTCGGCCTGGGTCAGATCGATCTACCGGGCAAGTCCGCGCACGTCCTGCGAGATCTGCGCGTTGAAGGCGGCCTGAATCTCGATCTGCTTGTCGTGGGTCGCCTTCTGCTCATCCATCTTGGCGAGGAGGGACCCGAGCATCTTGGTGATGCTGTTGTTGCCCTCGTCCATGGCGGCCAGCACCTGACGCGTCGCCGCCGAAGCTTTGGAGGGCGCCGTTGTCTTGCTTGGGAGAGATCGAACCCCGCGACGGATTTTGGGTGTGCTTGCCGAAGCAGCACACACCGGCGTGGTGGATGTTACCGATCTACAACCAGCTCGGCGGGGAGAAAAATTTGGATCGATTTTGGCTCTGAGTACCAACTGTAACGAACTGGGGAGGAGGAGGATCGAGAGCAGGTGAGGGAGAGCGAGAGAGAGATCGGGGGAGGAAGACGAGATTGCTTTCAGAGGAAGATTCGGATGAGTGACAGTCTGTTACATCACACATCCTCACCAGCCACAGGCGGCCAGCTTTAAAACCCCTCGCTACTCACACACGCACACGCCGGGTGGGCCCCTTCCGTAGGATGCCAAGTCACACATGCCAAGTGGCCAGATGTGACAAATTAGGTCATCATTAGGGCCGTCACTATAGGTTTGGTCCGGGGGAATTATCGTACACCCATGAATATAACCACCATACCGACTCACTTGATGACGAGGTACCAGACCTAAGGTACTGAGTACTGACAGTAGTTGCCTAGTTGGGACTGTGCACGAGAGTATGCCCCCCGCCCGCAAAAAAAAAAAGTACGTCCCGCCGGCTGCATCCTGCATGTGTTTAACAAAGAGAACTGGAAAAAAAAAACAAAGAGAACCGAAGACTGCAGTGCAAAAAAGAAAGGAAAAACCCGGAAATGGCCTCGTCTTGCCTGCTGTATGGGAGCGTCCCCGTCCAGTCTCTGAAACGGTTATTGAATTTTGCGATTTTTGGATACTGCAATCGCTTTCAAATTAAGTTGCAATGAACATCACGCACGGCCCGCAGGACCGAACACCTGCAATTCGCAAACAGAGGACAAAATCGTTAGCTTTTTTGTTGGGGCATTTTTAGCATATCTCCTGTACTAAAACTGACAAAATTGCTTACTATCCTACTTAATCAATTCTTATATGAGTACACTACATTTTTTTGCGCGCGGGGGAGGGGGGGGGGGGGGGGGGGGGCTATACTACATTTACTAGCGTGTTTTTATGTGTATATGCGTTGGTGTTGGCCCTGTGCATCCTAACTATGTAGAGGCCGGGTGGTGTTTGCACATTATGTTTGTATCCTCTTAATGCTTCATTTAAAAATATAAAATCCACTATTTATCAAAAATTCTACTTTACCGATTCTTTTAGGGAAATCACTGTTCTGCGGCTAGTAGGTCCCCTTTCTGAAAAAAATTGGTTTCACAAATTTCCAAACTTACGGAACATGAAATGAAAAACTTGTACAACGAAGTGCACACGGTTCAAATACATAACAAATTTAACGTTCTCGAACATAAACCATTCGGCATGGATGTTGAGCGATCTTAAAAACAAGGAACATAAACCATTCAAATTCAAATACAACATATGTTCCAAAGGAACTAAGAATTCATATAAACATGATTACAGCACAAAAATCAAGTGCTTCAGAGGCGTCAATGATGCTCAATAGGATCTTTTTGAAGTCGGTTGAAGCTTGACGGTTCTCGATCCCTTGGTGTGCTTGGAGGAAGACATCAATCCTGTTAGGGTTATGCTTCGGCTCAACTGGTTGGCCATTGAACAGATATCAAAAGTTCTCCAAGTCCTCCCTCTTATCCTCGATGATCATATTGTTCAAGATAATACATGTTGTCATGATCTTTCATAGGGACTCGAGCTTCCAATACTCAGCAAGGCCACATACAATCACAAATTATCATTGACGCACACCAAAAGGTCTCTCGGCATCCTTTCTAGCAGATCCAGTGAGATCTCTTGTTACCTTTTGGTTTGTGGATAGTCTTAACAATTATGGCCCATGGAGGATAGATGCCACCGGTAAGGTAGTAGCCCATGTTGTACTCATTGCCATTGACAACATAGTTGAAAGGTGAACTGTCACCAACAACAAACATTGCAAAAAGAGGAGCTTGATGGAGAACATTGATATCATTGTGAGAGCGAGACATATCAAAGTATGTGTGACAAACCATGGATCATGTCTCTCCACAACCTTTGCAATGGCCTTGAGGAGAGACCGATGCATCCTGATTGGCGCGGAAAATAGCATCGAGAATAAACTGCATCCGGCGAAAAGTAATCTCTGACAAGACCATCATGACCCATGACAGGGCCTCGAAGAAACAACCATCAACCTAATCGAGAAAGCACGTCGTGGGCTCCTGAAATCCTCCTCCGTTGCAGCCACGGCACCTGCAAACTCAAAATCATCTTCTTCCTCATCCGACGAAGAATCGTCGAAAATCATCTCCCATAACCGCTTCATCTAAACATGGATAAATGCAATGGATGTCTTTTGATGAAATATGAAAAAAAAAATGTACAGGGGGATGTTGACAAACACCTTTCGTGCGGCAGTGGCCGTAGCGACGATGTTTGGCGAAGGAGCTTGGGCTTGGGCCCCAAGGTGGCAGAGGAGACCGCCTATACTACGTAGCTATCCGCACACGCGGTTCATGAGTGAAGAGGCAATGAACAATGCCGGGAATGAAGGCAGCGGCGGCGACCACAACGAGCAGCTTCTTCTTCGGATCGACGGCGTCCTCCGGCATTAGCTTGGGTTGAACCTTCCTATGACATCTCCGCAGTCAGGGCGCTTCGATTCATGAAGGAATCCGACTTCGGCGGGCAACCTTACAGAGTTGTAGCGATAGCGGGCTCACCTGCGGTGGAACTGACGATTCTGACGGCCTCGGCTCCATGGAATCTGTGGGTGAGACCGGCGGGACTGCGGGTTGGCATTGACGGTTGATTCCGCCAGCGTGGAGTCGACGACACTGACTATGACGACGACAGTGAGGGTTGAGTTGACGCAACGAGGTGGGTACGGCGGCCGAGCAAATATACTCATCTGCCCCGCATCCCGATTATATTTGGCTGGTGAGGCTGCTTTTTAGGGAGCGAAAAAGCTATATTTTTAAGGATTATATGCTTTAGGGGATGTGCTAGCTAATGCTTAACTCCATAAAACACACATTTGCTCCTCAAATATAGACTTTAGAGGATTTGTTAAAGATGCCCTTAGTAACTCATAATATAACATCTACTCCCTCTATCAAAATCTAACACGCTTTGATACAAATGGAGTATCAAAAGTCTTATATTTTGATACAAATGGAGTACTTACAAAAAAACTCATAATGTGACATAAAAAAACTCATAATATAACATCAAAGGCATGCATACAGTAAGTTTGGTAACTACTCCTACTAGTAGAATGTCAGTGTCATCTTGTAAGGAAATCAATCAATGGCCAACAATGAAACAATTATCGATACTACTACTAGCGGAATGTCGCGTTAATTCGTCAACTGTGCGACGCCTTGATCTGGACCACGGATGGTTTTCTTGATCCAACGGCTAGGAGCATCCAAGGCAGCCAGCTCCCTCCAAATACAAAAGATTCTGGCCTTCCACAAGTACATATAGGCACTAGCCATACTAGCGTCCATCCTCAGTCTCACACTCTTTGGCAGTCCCGTCGAGTCGTGTCGTCCACATCACAATGTCACCCTTGTACTGCCACGGGAAACCAAGGCCTCTCCTCCTCCTCCTCCTCCTCGCGGTCACCCTCACACTACTCGCCGCCGCAGCCACGGCCGAGGATGTCTCCTCCGGCACGGCCCCCTTCTACCCCTCCGCGGAGGCGGCCGCGGCGGCGCACTGCGAAGGCACGCTGTACCCGGAGCTGTGCCTGTCCACGCTCGCCGACATCCCGGACCTCCACAAGAAGCCGCTCCCGGACGTGATCTGCGCGGCCGTCAACCGCACCGAGACCGAGGTGACCACCATGTCCGCCAACTGCTCCGCCTACCTTCACAGGAGGTCCCTCACGTCGCGCGACCACCTCGCCGTCATGGACTGCATGGAGCTCCTCGACACCACCATGGACGAGCTGGTGGCCACCACGGCCGACCTGCAGTCGCCGTCCGCGGCCAGGCGGCCGACCATGGAGCACGCCGTGACGGTGCTCTCGGCGGCCATCACCAACCAGCAGACCTGCCTGGAGGGCTTCTCGTACCAGAAGGGCGGCGAGGTGCGGCGCTACATGGAGCCCGGCATCCGGCACATCGCCAAGATGGTCAGCAACTCGCTGGCCATGGCCAAGAAGATGCCCGGTGCCGGGGCTGGCGGCTCTAAGCCTTCACCGTCGACGGAGGAAACGGAAAGCGTCGCGGCGCGGCAGCCGTTCACGGGGTACGGGCAGGTGGTGAAGGGCGGGTTCCCGCGGTGGGTGAGGCCCGGGGACCGGCGGCTGCTGCAGGCGCCGGCGTCGGGCATCCAGGCGAACGCGGTGGTGGCCAAGGACGGGAGCGGGGGGTTCACGACGGTGTCGGCCGCGGTGGCGGCGGCGCCGGCCAACTCGAAGAGCAGGTACGTGATCTACATCAAGGCCGGGGCGTACATGGAGAACGTGGAGGTGGGGAAGAGCCACAAGAACCTCATGTTCATGGGCGACGGCATGGGCAAGACGGTGATCAAGGCCAGCCTCAACGTCGTCGACGGCTCCACCACCTTCCGCTCCGCCACAGTCGGTGAGTGAAGTGATACTGCATTGCACCGAATGAATGATTAACATGCTAAATTACTATTACTATTACTATTACCGTTCATGGCAAACTCCTCCGTCCGTGCACTAGCTAGCTAGCAGAGACGTTGTCAGTCTGATCGATCCATTACTCATACCCGGGGGGCGTGTCAAGTCATGCGTGTCTATCCAAGAGCTAAATGCTGGGCTGCCGCTGTAGGAATTTACGCACACCAACTGCACCGCACGTGGTCCGGTCCTGTATAATGGTACAGCGTCGAACGCATACACTGTTACGTGTTTGTCTATAATGGCGTTCCGATCGATCGAATGGGTTGGCTTTTAAACTGAGATCCGGTGAGAGAGATCTGCCTTCACCGTTTTTTTTTTTTTTTTGAGAATAATCTGCCTTCACCGTCGGCAGTGCACTCTCTTGTGCATGCATGCATGCATGCGCTCTTCCTATAGCTAGTGGCCAATGGACCCGTGCGTTGCAGATCAGGCGGCCGGCAATGACTGCTGGGTCGGTAGATAAGATCAAAGCTAGCTAGCTGGGCCTGCACCTCTAGCTAGCTCCAAGTGACTATTTAGTGGCATTGATGTGCGTACAGTGCGTCCGTGATCCATGTCGGTGGAACCATAACTTGCCTCCTTGTATGCGTCGCGTCGGTGCCTGCATGCAGTCAGTGCAGGGCACACTACTAGCTACTCCGGTCCTGGAGTACGACCACAATTAAGCCACATCCCACAGACCCACAATTAAGCGGGTAGCTTCTGCGCGCAGTGGCCGGTGGTCAGGGCCAAGAGCACCAATACACGAGTAGAGTTACCCGCTGGTACACGAGCAGAGCAAATGGAGCATGCGCGATGCTTGGTCTCGTCTCATTTCGGTGGTACGTACGTAGTGGCTGTACATGAGCGGTAGGCCGGTAGGGGGGGCTGGAATTAAAACGTGCATGCATGCATACCGGAGGAACGAGTCGTGCAGAACAGCAAGCCCACATGCATGCACTCCCCGCTAGCAAGCTCCGCTAGGGAGGGACACCACCACAAATTCAGGAATTCAATCATGTACTGTGACGGAGATCTATCCATACCATCCATGCATCTAGCCAGTAGCTAGTACTAGTAGTACTATCTCACTAGCTGTCCGGCCAGTACGTACTGTACGTATAATTGCTAGCACATGGCTGCTTGTACAAATGGACTGCACATAGCCAGTAGCTGCAACCACCTCCAACCAATCAACCGCGCATTATAGTAGCATCATTTAATTAATTAACCCGGCCCCGTATATGTGCCCTAGCTATTTTCCTTTTGAAGTCGTGTTCCTGAGGGCTTTGAACCATTAAAAAGGTCAAAAGAGAATGCTCGGTTAATTTGTGAAACCCAGGCAAAAATAGTTACTAGGGAGTAGTACAATACATCTGCCAAACGCGTCAAGAATCGGGCATGCATCTATGTCGTGGTAACAAGAAGGGAGTGACGCGTCGGAAACCTAGCAATAGCACCCTGGTAACCGGATGCGCCCGTGATTGCGCTACTGCTTGTTAATTAGTAGCAGGCTGCAGCAAGGCAACAAGGCCAAGATCACAAGAGCATGTCATATGTAGGATCGAATCCGACTAACAGCGGCGGCAGGCGGCAAACGCACGCCCCTGCGACTGTTCCAAACGTACCCCGCCAAGCCAAGGATATATTTATCAATCATACGTACGTACGTTTCCGATCAGCGCCAAGAGCTCAAGCTGCTGCTGTTCCCTTTGTTCCGATCTGCACCGCGCACTGCACACTGCACACTGCACACTGCACAGTATATGAAGTCGGTGTCAATTTGTCGCTGTCGTCGTCGGTGGAACAACAGGGTAGGACGAGCGCGGCGGTGACCACACGGGCGGCCGGGCGGGCCTCGCCGTGATTGTTGCGTTGCGCGTGGCCGCTCACAGGCTGCATGGCATGCATGTGCATGTGAGGCGACGCTCTCCATGCAGCTAGCGTCGGTTCATCCATCCCATTCGCCCGTTCTGGCAGGACGTGGACGTGCATGGCTGGCCCAAAAACACAGTTAAGCTGAGGAAAGAGACAGCCTGTTCATTCGTTGTGGTTTTTGCGTGTGAAAAATCTAAATGCACCGGAAGAAGAAGGTTGCGTATATGATACTAGTCTATGATAGTACCCAGTCAAGATGGTACACTAAGCATTGCCACTTAAAAATTGGTGTAATGCAGTTCAACAAGAATTGTTTTTCAGAACGTTCATATTCTAATTAATGATATAAATTGAAACTAAAAATACTTATGATTCATTGTATACTATATAGTTGGAAATATATAGTATTTGAAGTAGCATAATAGAACCATATGTGGTTGCATCTTGAGGTAGGGTTTTCCACATGCATATGTTGGAGTCGACCTTTTCACGGCATAGGTAATAACTAATGTCCATGTTGCATTCGGTAATGTTGCAGCTGTGGTGGGCAGCAACTTCCTGGCCCGCGACCTCACCATCGAGAACGCGGCCGGCCCGTCCAAGCACCAGGCGGTGGCGCTCCGCGTCGGCGCCGACCTCTCGGCGTTCTACCGCTGCAGCTTCGTGGGCTACCAGGACACCCTCTACGTGCACTCGCTCCGGCAGTTCTTCCGCGAGTGCGACATCTACGGCACCATCGACTTCGTCTTCGGCAACTCCGCCGCCGTGCTCCAGAGCTGCAACCTCTACGCGCGCCGGCCCCTCCCTAACCAGAGCAACATCTACACGGCGCAGGGCCGGACGGACCCCAACCAGAACACCGGCATCTCCGTCCAGAAGAGCAAGGTGGCCGCCGCCTCCGACCTCGCCGCCGTGCAGTCCAGCTTCAAGACCTACCTGGGCCGGCCGTGGAAGCAGTACTCGCGCACCGTCTTCATCCAGTCGGAGCTCGACAGCGTCGTCGACCCCGCCGGCTGGCTCGCGTGGGACGGCACCTTCGCGCTCGACACGCTATACTACGCCGAGTACCAGAACACGGGGCCCGGCGCCGGCACGTCCGGCCGGGTGTCGTGGATGGGGTACCGTGGCATCATTAGCGCGTCTGAGGCCAGCACCTTCACGGTGGGGTCCTTCATCGACGGCGACGTCTGGCTCGCCGGCACGTCCATCCCATTCTCCGGCGGGTTGTGACCGACCAATTCTATCACAAAGCACCCAGTCTTGTACGTGTTCGAATACATCGAATTATTACCCCAGTGGAGGGACGCCTGCCTGATTCTTCTATTAGTTTTGTGGCATTTTTTCACCGCAATAAGTTTTGTGGCTTATGTGTTTGGTTATTGTTTATGTGGTTTGGTTAACTAGCCAAGTGCCTCGGGCAATTGTGCGGGAAATGTCACCCTTCTGTTTATTTTAGTTTTGACACGTATAAATGTATACTATTGTGCTATCTAAGAAATAATATATTCAAAATGTATATTACTGGGGCTTCACAATATTTTTGGGCGGATTGGGGCTCAGCTTAAGCAGATATTTTGGTACAGCTCTTCCAGTATCAAATTTTTATCGGAAAAAGGGGCTTGTGTTGGAGATACTCTTATATTTAAAGTTCTTTGCAACTAGCACAACACAACGCACCTTTAACGACACATATCTCTTGTGGTTCTGGCTGTACTATACGTTTGCCCGAATCAGGACAGCATCACGGCTATATTTGACCTCCGCTTGTGATAGAACACATCACTGACAATTTTTTTGACATCACAGACATGCTATGGTTCACCACAATGCCCGAACTTATTGAACATATATGCATGTTGTTAGAATCACGTCCATCCGTCGAAGAGGAGTAATCACACAAGCACAAGAAACAATACCCAGATTTTTTAACGAGGCTTATCCCCGGGGCATGATTACACGTTTCTCTCCATGTACTAAGCTCAGTGAGGCCATCAGACAGGTTTTCGATCGCTGCCCCGTGACCGGTCCGGTCACCCCTGCCACGAGTACCCGGTCCGTTCCTCTCGTGATATTTGTCCAACCTATCAGTTTATGTCTAGTCTATTTGACTACCTATGATGCCCTTATATAATAAGCCCGGTTACACATGCTCTACACTAACAGTTAACCCTTCGCTTATTACAAGTCCAACTGTAGCACAACTCATGCACATAATATTTTACACATATTTGAACACATGTTATACAACAAACAATAAGCAGCACAACTCTTTCACATGTAAACTCTAATCACGACTATCGAGGGTAGCTCACGGACAACACAAACTCTTCTTCTCTACTAGATTGCCTACTCATGTTCTCCAAGCTTGTCCTTCTTATAAGCGATGTATATCTTGTTGCCGAATAACTCCTATCATTTAATTTGTTTCTGCTTGAAAATCGTCCCTATGACGATCATGCTCCTCGAGTTGTTGAAAGGATTCTAGTGTCATCTCCACTGACTTATGGTTGGTCATGCCTTTACTCTTAGCTTTGTACATGACACAACTAGAGCGGCTACTTCTTCAACTTGGCTACCTTCCTCCTCCCTGACTTGTGAATCCAATTTCTCTACCAATTTATCTTCTGCATGTAGTTCAATGAACTGTGCAGCAAGCCCATCACCTTTAGAAGATTTGTACATAATTGGCATTTGCCTTGTAAGCAACTCAATAAGGATTACTCCAAAACTATAAACATCACTTTTTTCTGTTAGCCGACCATGGTAAAAGTATGTGGGATCTAAATATCCTAAAGTGCCTTGCACCGTGGATGTTATCCATGTGTGGTCCTTGGGAGTGTGCCTTGAAGCTCCAAAGTCAGACACCTTTGTTGTCAACGCATCATCAAGAAGTATATTAGTAGACTTGATATCTCTATGTATTACGGGGACAGAAATACTAGAGTGAAGGTAAGCAAGAGCTTTGGCAATTTCTGTTGCAATCCTTAATATGTCTTGCCAACGTATTGATCTTAGTGGTTTCTTGTGAAGATAACCACATAGGGTTCCATTGGAAATGAACTCATAAGCCAACAAAGGAACTTCTGTCTCAAGGCAACATCCAAAAAGCTTTACGATGTTCCTATGATTGATCTGTGAGAGTATGGAAACTTCATTTATAAACTCGTTAATCTCTCTCTTGACCACAATATTTGACTTTTTGATGGCAACAACATGCAAACCTGACAAAATTCCTTTGTACACAGTACCATGACCTCCACCACCAAGCTTACGAGTTGGATGAAAGTTGTTTGTGGCCTTTTGCAGTTCTCTTAGAGGGATGATCATTCTCTCTGCAATGTCTGACCTATGTGATACCAATTGTTGCAACAGTTGTCCACGATTTTGATTGAAGAATTTCTGTCTCAACTTTTTGCTTTGATGCTTAAACTTGTGGATTATTATCTTTGAGCCGAGAAATAAATAAAAGTAGAATAGTTGGGCCACTAGAAACTGATAGACCAATGATTAAACCTGCAAACAAAAAGATTGGTGGAGCGTGAGTTTAGGGTTTGGGATGCCATAACTCAAATAGGCGAGGGAAGAGATACGAGGTTGATTTTAGGGGTTGAAGTCTTAGTAATGGGAGAGATACCAGCTGTGGGACCGGTAGACCTATAATCAATTGTTCATACTAGATTCAGATTCCTAAAAGTTTGAAGGATTGAGAAAAAAAATGATCGCATATTGAAGTAACATTTACTTTGGGTGGGTGGGCAGCCCAACAGATTCGTTGGTTTTTCTAGCCAGTCCCCCGCACTCGCTTATCTCAAGATTTCCTCCATTGCCTCAAAAAATAGAAAGATTTGGAAGAACCCTAGGCATACGACACGGCGAACGCAAACCATGGTCTAAGATTCGATCGCTCTACCAAGTGTCCTATGGCTGGACTGCGGCAGGGACATATAGTGACATACCCGCTTGGCGTGGACAAAACGCCGACGAGTGGTTCGGCACAACAGTTTTCTCAAGAAACGCACCAGCGATCACGGCAGCCTTGCGAGCTACTATGTTAGTTTGAATGTACTCTCAGCGCCACACCTGAGTGTCGCAAGCAAGTACACTTGGTACTTAAAACACAGGAGCTTGGTTTATAAAATATTTGTAACATAGCCTACTATTTCTATTTTTCCTATATATTAGATGCAAAAGAATCAGCCATGAAATCGGTTTCCGAGGGGGAAAAATTGTCCACAACATTGACCCTTGGATGATCTGATACCAAATGCAGACTAAGGCTCCTAATTCACACCTTCCACACAAAATGATTTGGGGTCCTACCTTGTACCTTTCCATATGCAACCCCTCCAAAGCAAATAACACAAGTAAATAAGTAACATATCCGGAGATAAATCAACAGCATGACGACATTTCACACAGCCGAACTTCAGCATCTACTGTGTCAGGGTTCAATGCCACCATGCAAATCATACAGGACAGAACACACTCCATATCACCTTTAACCTAACAAGACATCCAAAGGCCTCCTAATTTTTCAGTGTATTAACAGAAAACTGAGAAATTATCACTGGAGCTGAAGTGTTCCACAAATTGTATGATGTAACTTGTCAACATAAGCCATCTTGCAACTCCCTACTAAGTTACTATACATATGTCCGATTTAAATATGAACTGGCACTTTTTGGAAATGACCGAGAGCACTGAGGTGCAGAATAAATGTAAAGGACAAAGTTGAAGTCTACAAGGTTGGTATTGTGTTATAAAAAAAATGAAAGCTGGATATAGTTCAAGAGAGAATATGGTCAACAACAGCACGATACTAGCTCCATACCGGCATTTAGATCTTCAGATTTGACAATGTCAAATTTAAGGATGGACACACAAAGAATGACCGAACCCACATATTATTGTCCTGGTTGCCGACTAATACTGTGGAACCGCTTACGCATGATTGTCCCGCACTCCCCAACAGCCGGTCCTCTTGCCGCAGCATTACACAGTTTCAATATGCTTATCGGCGTATCACGTAGTAGTTGTCGGCTTGTCCTAGCAAATCGAAGCTGTTACCGACTTCAGGACTACCCCACAGTTTCAGTATGCTTATTGGCGAATATTTTTTCCAAGGCACACATTCTTCCAACCGCACGATGAATGTTCTGTAGGCGCCCTTCCAACACGAACCCTGCAAGATGTATAAACATTCATCCATATTCATCTCCCCGGCGTGGCAGCGCACACGACGGCCAAATTGACAACATGTATGAGCTTGACATTCTAATATGGAAAATGGCTCATTCTAATAGTCCCGTGTGTAACAGAGCAGTCGCAGCAAACCAATGGAGTTCGGCTAGGTCCGACAATACCCCACTTAGTTTACTCTGCCGTTTTGCTCCTCTATTTTTAGCCTTAGAGAGACCCTAAAGAAAACAATATACTATATGTATTAACCAGGGCAAAATTTGAGTTTAAGTTATTACAGGCTTTAAACAGAAAATAAACCCAAATTCCATGAGCCGAAAGAAGAAGAAAAAGGAAAACAGTTTCTCATAACTTCCCTGGCCAGAGCCTATTTTCACCGCAATCTGTTATTACATCAATACTGTACGAGGTTTGGTACGAGAGTTTGGATCTAAGATTGGATGCTAATGAAGACCCTATACATCCCTTTATATAGGCAGTATAGGTCTAGGGTTTACATGACGGTGGTGGATGCGATCTAGGGCATCGCCGCCCTCATGTCTGGGAGGGCACGAAGGTCCTCTCCGCTCCCTAGGGCTTCCTTCCTGTCTTGGGCCAAGTGGGGCCCGTATAGTTGACGAGGCTATGCTCCCTTACGTTAGCCACCCCTGGTGTAGGCCCCGTCACCACCCCCCTATGCGAAAATTAAATTAAAAAATACTTGGAAATTTTTAAAAAATCTAAAATATTGGGATATCAAACTTGGGTGCCCAATCTACTCCCGTATGAAGTTTCACAGAAAAATACCATAAAATGTATCCGTGGCGAAGAAAATTCAGTCTGAACTGAAAACCATCCAAACAGTTTTTCTATACATAGGATATTTTGTCTTTTTTTTGCCACGAACACGTTTCCTGCTATTTTTTGACGAAACTTCACAGACGATATATTGGGCTCCCAAGTTTCGTATGCCAAAATCCCAGGTTTTTTTTTATTTTCACGGTATTTTTTGAACTTAAAGTTTATATAGGGGTGTAGAGCACTCAGGTGTTAAAAATCCTCTTCATGTAGAGTTTGACTAAGATTACAGAAAAAATATCAACACTCACGATATAAAATCGATATCATTAGATGCATCAATGAATTAACTTTCATATTGCATATATCTATTGTAGATGTTGATAATTTTGTATATAAACTTGATCAAACTTTATAAAGTTTGACTCAATACAAATCTTATATGCGAAGTAAAAAAAGAAACGGAGGGATTATACGTGAAGGTGAGGTGGGCCCACAAGGGAACCGGCCTCACCAAACAGATGACATCACCTAGATGAGATTTAATTATATATGTATTAACCAGGGCAAAATTGGAGTTTAAGTTATTGCAGACCTTAGACAACTGAACACAGGAAATAATTAAACCCAAATTCCATGAGCTGAAAGAAGAAGAAAAAGGAAAACAGTTTCTCATAACTTCCCTGACTATTTTCACCAATCTGTAACCAGTCTACATATATATGGACATGCATGGAGTATGTGTATATTTTAAACTGTTATTACAGCAAAAATACGTACGACATAGAAGAGTACGTATGTAACAAGTTCAATGACCACGGATGCATTTTACTTCACAGAAAATAAACCCAAATTCCAAGAGTCGAAAGAAGAAGAAAAAGGAAAACAGTTTCTCATAACTTCCCTGACCAAAGCCTATTTTCACCAATCTGTAACCAGTCTACATATATATGGACATGGAGTATGTGTATATTTTAAACTGTTATTACAGCAATACGTACGACAGAGAAGAGGAGGAGGAGGAGCGAGGAGCATCAGACTTGTATCCGCGATGCTATTGTGGCTGATGGAGCCACAGACTAAGTAATAATAAGGCAGCTATTTCCTCTCTAAAAAAAAGCTTTGCACGTGTTTTGATTCTTTGGAGTTCTTTTTATTTTTGTAAAAATGCTCTACCAAGCCAACAGGAAATTTTATGGCATCTTCTTTTCATACAACCTCTGCTCAATAACACAAATGAAAAAAAAAAAATAACAAAGATACACATAACGCCACAACACAAAGCTCAGCCCACATGAAAAGACGAAAAGAAAGGTAGATAGAAAAGCCCGACCCAAATGAGAAGCCTGAATAAAAAATTTGGAGACACGGGAGCAAATGGGTGCTCAACCCCCCTATGTGAAAATTAAATCCAGAAAATACCAGGAAAATTTTAAAAAATATGAAATATTGAGATATCAAACTTGGGTGCCCAATCTACTCTAGTATAAAGTTTCATAGAAAAATATCAATGAATGTATCCGTGGCGAAGAAAATACAGTTCGAACTAAAATCCATCCAAACAGTTTTTTTCTATACATGGGAATTTTGTCCTTTTTGCCACGGATACGTTTCCTGGTATTTTTCACGAAATTTCACACGAAAGTAGATTGGGCACCTAAAATAATGATATACTATATGTATTAACCAGGACAAAATTGGAGTTTAAGTTATTACAGATTTAGACAACTCCTCCTTGGTGGCGGCGCCGAGGCTAAACCTCCCCTGCCTCTCCCCTTCCCCTACGCCCGGGTGAAAACCCTAGCCCCGGTGGCTAAGCGGCGGCGGCACCACATCGTCGTCACCTTCTTGAAGGCGCCGACTTGGGCATGGGGATGCTGGGTGTGCATGGCGTGCTTGTCTGGTTCCTGGTGGCGGCCAGCCTGATCTACTGCGTCGCAACTCCGGGCAGTGTCTCGGGGCTGCGGTGCTTCTCTTCCGGCCGTGTCTCCGATGGGGACCTCGCCCTTCCTCACCTTGTACATGCCGTGGTGGAGCGGTACTTCATCTCACTCATTGATGGCGGCGAAGATCGGCGGCATGGCGCTGCGGAGGTTCGCCGCCCGATGCACGGGGATGGACTCGCGCAGGAGAAGGTTGCTGTCTGGCGTCATGGTGACGTCGATGGTAGAGTGGCCAAACAAGGTAGAAGCCTCAGTATGATCTGAAGACGGACATGTGGAAGATGGCGGCGACGACACACGAGTGCGTCTGACCGGATTGTGCCCCAGACCCGGTATGTAGCTCGGCTGGGGCTTTCGAATATGTTTCAGTTTCCGGCTTTTGATGTTAGGCCTAGGTGAGTGGTTTGGGTAGTGGCCCAGCTAGCACCCCTTCATCATTTTGGATAGGAGTAGCGGCATGTGTTGCCAAGATGATGGATTCAGGCTCATTGTTGTAATACTTTGTAAGGTCCTGAGAATAATCAATAAAGTGGCCGTATGCATCTCCCAGATGCAGAGGCCGGGGGTCATCCTCCTTTTTTAAAAAAACACAGAAAATGAACCCAAATTCCTAGAGCCGAAAGAAGAGGAAAAAGGAAAACAGTTTCTCATAACTTCCCTGACAAAAAGAAAAATAGCATACATATATATATATATGGACATGGAGTACGTGTATATTCTAAACTGTTATTACAGCAATACGTACGACAGAGCCAACGTGAAACGTTATGGCATGTTCTTTTCATACAACCTCTACCCAATAACATAAAAGAAAAAAAAGGAAAATAACAAAGATACACATAATGCCACAACATAAAGCTCGGCCCAATTGAAAAGACGAAAAAAGGGCAGACAGAAAAACCCGACAGAGAAGCCTGAATAAAAAAATTGGAGACACAATGTCCAATCTAATACAGGAAATACACATGAGCACATTGGTGCTTCACCCCCTATGTGAAAATTAAATTAAAAAATACTAGGAAAATTCAAAAGAATCCTGAAATCTTGGGATATCAAACTTGGGTGCCCAATGTACTCACGTATGAAGTTTCATAGAAAAATACCAAAAAATATATCTGTGGCAAAGAATACAGTCCGAAAAATATACGGACATGGAGTACGCGTATATTTTTAGTATGTGTATACGTTTACAGCAATACGTACGAGAGAGAAGAGGAGCATGAGCGAGGAGCATCAATATCTGCTACGTAGTTGCGTTTCATCATGTTTCACAAATGTATCCCAGACCGAAAGATTTGCATGGTGATGCACTCGTGGCATCCAACTTGGCGTGGCAGCGCACCAATAGTAAGCCCTTGATATCGTTGGCGAAGCTGAGATCGACCTCCAGTTCCACCCCACCGTTCCTCCTGTCATGCTCGATGCGCTCTTGCAGCGAGGCGGGCATAGCCAGCCAGCCCGACGAGGCAGCCGCGGTCATGGCGATCGAGCCTTTGGGCTCCACGCAGAAGGGCGGCAGGTGGCCCATGGCGACGGTGATGCCCGAGTAGACCGCCTGCACGTCGCCGCCTCTGCCGTCGCTGCAGAAGCTGTGCTTGTAGGAGCTCCTGGCGTGCAGCGTGACGTTGAAAGCCGGCGAGGAGTCGTTGCGATATATCCCGGCGTGGGACACGGGCTCCATGCTGAACTTTGCGCTCCCGAAATTCAGGTCGGGATCGACGACGAGCTGGCGAACGGCGACAGATGGAAAAGCTACCAAGGTCAGGCAGGCGACAATTATTAGAATGACACATAGGCATTGGTTGCCTCTGTGCTTCAAACCAGCAGCTTCGGGATCCATGTCTAGGCCAAGAACCTTCATCATCAGGAATCCCTGGTTTGTTTTGTGGTTTATTTAGGCAGTATTTATTTGTAGGACCTCACGATCGAGATACCTAATGCAACGTGTGTGAACCGACTTCCTCTCAAACTCCATGTAAAAACCGACTTGGATTCTTACGTTCTGAGCCGAATTCTTTCTCTAACTCAAAGAAATTAATATTTGGCTTTTATATCTGCCCGTTCTGGATTCTTACGGCTTTTATATTTGGCCCTTGCCTTGTTCTGCTACACAACTGTTTGCCTAGCTAGATTCGTCGCCTCCGCACGCACATCTTGTAAGTTGTGACTCGCGGCGGCGCCGTCATGGCCGCTGCAGGCAGCGAGCAGCCGGAGACGAAGCCTACGCTACGAACTGTGATCCTTGCTATCATCCTCGCACTATGCGTCGGCGGCCTGATACTAGAGAAAATTTCTTATTTGACACTGTCTTAAAATCGGATTCCTTATTTGACACTGGAAAAGTTTTTCTTCTCTATTTAACACTAATCCTAAATTTTATTCTCTATACGACACTTCCGTCCATTTTGAGCCTAAATGACACCTGAAAAGACGATTTTGCCCCTCATGCGATATGTGTGTGCGCGCGTGTGTGCTGTTGCGTGTGTGGGTGCACACGCACATGTGTGCTGCTGCTGCATGTGTGTGTGCATGTGTGCCGCTGCGTGTGTACGTGCGTGTGTGTGCTGTTGCGTGCCTATGTGCTGCATGCGTGTGTGCTGCTGTTGCGTGTCTGTGTATGTGTGTGTGTGCTGCGTGCGTGTGTGCGTGCACATGCATCTGTGTTGCTGCGTGTGTGCGTGTGTGTGTGTGTGTGTGCACGTGCGCGTGCGTGTTGTTGCGTGTGTGTGCGCGTGTATGTGTGTTGGTGCATGTGTATATGTTGTTGCGTGTGTGCTCCTGTCTTCGCACTGGTGCTGCGTGTGTGCGCTATTACCCCCTACACACATACCACATGAGGGACAAAAAAGTCTTTTCAGGTGTCATTTGAGCTCAAAATGAATGGAAATATCATATAGGGAATAAAATTTAGAACTTGTGTCAAATAGGGAAGAATTTTTTTTTCAATACCAAATAAGGAAGCAGATTTTAAGATAGTGTCAAATAAGGAATTTTTTTCTCATACTAGGGCTTCAAAAGTGGGACTCAAGCATTCACCTTGATCCCAATTATTCCGTCAGACTGACGGAGGTGCACGGCCTCGACCCAGCACGCAGCCCGGTGATCCGCCCCGACTTCAACCTCGAGCTGCGTGTCGACAACAAGGGCGTCGACAGGACCTGCAAGAAGGAGATCACAGTCACTGTGTTCTACGGCGACATGGTTGTCGGATGAGCGGACGTGCTGGACTTCTGCGTCGGCAAGCGGTCATCGACGGACGTGAATGTCAAGCTGTCTCACACGGACGTGTTGCTGACCGACACGCTGCGCCGCCGCTTGGCGTCGGAGCTGCGATCGGGGGAGCTGGAGTTCGTGGTGGAGATGAGGATGATCATATCCGTGGGATTTGATCGGGAGTGAGCCGATGATTATTGCACGTCGAGGCAGTCTTTCCTACTCTGCCGTGCAAAGCCTGGCCAAGACTATGTACACCGTGATCTAATCCCGACGCGAAGAGTCTAGTCTAGGATGGCATGGCTTGCATGCTTCTTCTTTGTTTTATACTACTCCCTCCGCTCCATAATATAAGACTCTTTTTTTTTGTCAAAAAACACTCTTATATTACGAGACAGAAGAAGTAATATATTACTGTTATTCTTTGAAGCTACTATTACATCTTGTATGAGTACTTTTCTTGATTGCCATAATTGTAAGCTGTTCATCTCCTCTTTCAATCTCCGGCTCTTTCTCCCTCGATGTGTTGCGCGAATCCGGCTGTCTGCGCTCCAAATCCGGCCGTCCCAGCGGGCGGAGGCCCCGGCTGCGTCTGCATCGGCCAGTGGATCCTGGTGGTGCACCATTTTGGACCCCCTACCCTGCGAGGGCTCATCTTCATGGGAGGTCGTGATCATGGCCGGGGGGTGGCGGCCGTCTCCTTCTCCTCGTGTGGTGGTAGGAATGCCGCCGAGATGTCACACGTGCTCGTCGTTGCATGGTGGAAGAAGATGCAGAGGGTTGCTCTCGGTCAGATCTCGTCTCCGTTGACCGATTTGGGTTCACTGGTTGGCACCGCAAGTGGTGGCGACACAGGCATGGTGTGCGCTTTCGTCCATGGTATGTCGTGGGACTGGAAAGGAGGTGTCTCTATGTCTTGCTGCTGTGAGTGAGGTGTTCAGGGTTTGGAGTCGATGTGCAGGAGCTAGGTTTGGATGCCTGGGCAGCGGGCCTAGGTGGCGGTTTGTCATATTGGACTTCTAGCGTGCGTCTTTTGCGGTGGTGATGGTTGCATCTTTTGGTCCTGTGGGCGTCTATAGGATGTACCGCTCGGTAATCCTAGTGTCAACGGTGTCTTGGAAGTGGTGGTTCCCAAATCATGCCCTAGAGGTCTTGGTGGCTTGTCTTCCCTTGGGGTGGATTGGTTCTCGGGGTTCCTCGGTGTGACACAGGTGAGAGGTTCTGGGTGAAAGCCTTGTGCTCCAGCGCCAGCAGCAGTGATGCTCATGCATGGGTGTTGCATCCTTCTTGGGGGCGTTGCTATGGTTCCTCTTGCTGAGCTAGGGTGCAGGGTGAAAATCCTGGACCGTACCCGGCCTCGACGGTGGTGACATGTTGCATCGTCTTTCTCTTGAGGACATCACCGTGGATCCCAGGTTCAAAGTTATCGAACCCACCATAGGACATGCACTTGTGACAAGGTTTTCTATCATTAGTGAAAATTTTCAAAACTTTGTTCAAAGTTTCCTCGAATCTGGCACGAGCGGTCACAGTTGCCTCCTTATCTTGTACACGTGTTCTCGTTGGCGACACTCGCAGTCACCGTTGTCCACAGGCAGGCTCGGGCGTCATGATCCAAAGTGGGAGGGTAGGGGTCTCTTCGGCGATAGCTTGGTGTGAGCAGTGGAATGATAAGTCCCTTTAGTGATCTGGCAACGATAGCAAAAAGATTCCCTACCTCTTTCCCCGAGGCGTGACCCCGAGTTATCGAACCCACCAGAGGACGTGTACTTGTGACAAGGTTTTCTACCATTAATAGGGGTGACAATGAGTACCCACTACCCGCGTATCTGACGGGTAAAAACCCTATTAGGGCAAGGGTATGGGACAAAAGATTACCCATGGTATATAAATAGAAAAATATTAAACCCATCGGGTAGAATGGATACGGATAGCATAACTCATATCCGTGTACCCATATACCCACTTAAAATTTATTGAGTGGGCCTTCAATATTCATTTGTCTAATTAACTTCCCAAAAATCAGTCTAATCCCGTAGCCCACTGCCCACGAGATACATGACTACGTGAATAGCCCACGTAGGCAAAAGGCACGTACATGGAATGACAGAACCAATCCCATATATCTCTCTTTCTCTCCGAGATTAACGTCGTTGGGTGAGGGTGAATAATGAATACGTGATCACGTCCCATATTTAGATTTTTTTCGACAAAGAGTGGATTTTATTAGCTCAAAATGGAGCATCAAGAAGATACATAACACAATGAGCACACACCCGGCCTCTGCATAGCTAGGATGCACACAGCCTACACCAGCTCACACACACGAAAAAACACCGACAACAAGCAAAGTCATACAAGACCAAAGCTATATGAAGGCGAGAAGAAAAAAACCCCAAAGTGATCAGATTTGTGATCGGCAAACTACAACCATGACCATATCCGCACCAATAATCTCTTGACACCACATGGGCAACGAGGTTCTTCAACAGCAACGCCTTCAGGAAGGGAGCGACACTCAGGCGCCGCCGTCACCGGATCCAACCACAAGGCCAAATCTAGGTTTTCACCCTGAAGTCCCATATTTAGATAGATGGAGATTGATATCCTCCTCGCCTCCTTGTCTCATCTCGTCTCCTCGCCTCCTCGGCCCGTCGGCCCTCGCTAGTCGTCGCCGCCAGCGCCTCCAGCTGCTCACTGCCTCGCCGTCGGCAGCGCATCCAGCTGCTCACTGCCTCGCCGTCGGCAGCGCATCCAGCTGCTCGGACGGCATGGACCATGCGGATGATGACCATAGCTTGCACGAGGACGGCGACCGGGAGAAGTAGATGCAGCTCACACTCATGGGGACTGAGTGAGAGGGCGGCGACCACCACGGCCAGCATCATGGCACGACCACCCCGATCCCGTCGTTGGATGGTGCCGTCCATCTCCGTCCGCCATGAAAGGGCCGAGTTCACGACAGACGTAAAGGTCCTCCAACTCCTGCTTCGGCATCCAAAGCACAACACCGTCACAACACAACTACGTCAAGCCGGCCGCCTCGCCCTAGCCTGCTTAGTCGATCCTTTGCTGCCAAAAAAACAAGAACAAGACCAAGGCTATTTTGGCTTGGTGAGTTTCAGTTTTGTGTATGATTTTATGAATATGAGCATTGATCTTGTAGTTTTTATATGCATGATGTGTGATGCATCCGTGTATATAACTATAAGCATTGATTTCTTCTTATACATGATGTATACAGTATATAGTTGTTGTGATGTATACAATTTTTTTTGCATATAGATTTTAGATGATATGTAGGAGATTCCAGGACGTAGTGTATGATGTATATGCATTTTTCTGTATTTAGTTGATGTGATGTATACAATTTTCGTACATATAGATCTTATATAAGTAGGAGATTCCAGTACGTAGTGTATGATGTATATATAAGCATCGTAATTTCAGTGCTCATTAAGAATCAAGTATTACATTCAGCAGACTATTATGAATTTGATGTCTATATTGTTATTTCTGATCGTTTTGCAGTGCAGTGGCACAAGATCTAGCAGCCAAGTACTAGTTCCTTGTGAATATGCCAATGATACATCTGCCCAATGGATCGATGAAGATGGAGATCATGTTATTCTTTCCGATGATGAAGATGGACAGGAGGAGGAGGTGAAAGAGGTCAATGAAGCAGGCAAACGGAAGCTAACTTCTAAAGTTTGGTTGGAAATGAAAAAGATTAGGATCAATGGACAATGGAAGGCAAGGTGTAACTATTGTCACAAGGAACTTACTTCAGGCCCAGAGCAGCCACGAAGCATCTTGCTGAACATCTAAAGATTTGTACTCTCAAGATGCTGAAGATAGAGGGAGGCAAAATATTGTGTCAGCCATCATTGAGGATGAATGCTATAAGGATGATGGTAACATTTCTTTAGAGACCTATACTTTTGATCAAGAGGTTGCTAGAAGAGAACTTGGTAACATGTTGGTGTTGCATGAGTATCCATTGTCTATAGTGTACCGTGCTGGTTTTAGGAAGTTTGTTAGTGCACTTCAGCCACTATTCAAGGTACATACCAGAAATACTATTAGGTATACTTTGCTATGATTTTATTTGATTTATTTCTATTTACCTTGTTCTATCCAATGAGGAGGTAACATATGGTATCCTCTTGTTTTGTCTTTTAGGCAAGATATTGTGGAAAATTACAAGCAAGCAAGAAAGAAAGCAATTGATTACATGACTATGAACCAATCTAGGGTTGCTATCACTATAGATATGTGGACTGCTGACCACCAAAAGAAGGGCTATATGGCTATTATAGCTCATTTCATTGATGATTCTTGGAAGCTTCAAAGCGTTATCATGAGGTACGACTACTATGTGCTGGCCTTTTCATTTACTTTTCCTATTGCACCTATGAATACAATTGATGCCAGTCTCTCGCTCCCACACTCTCTCTACCTCCCCCCCCCCTCTCTCACACACACACATCACTGGTAGAAAAAGGGCCTATAGTCCCGGTTCGTAAGGGCCTTTAGTCCCGGTTCCGGAACCGGGACTAAAGTGTCGGTACTAATACCTCCCCCCTTTAGTCCCGATTCAATCCAGAACCGGGACTAAAGGCCCTCCACGTGGGCAGTGCGCAGAGCCCAGTCATGAGACCCTTTGGTCCCGGTTGGTGGCACCAACCGGGACCAATAGGCATCCACGCGTCAGCATTTCTGTGGCTGGGGTTTTTGTTTTTTTTGAAAGGGGGGGGGGGTTGGGGGTTTTGGGGGGTTAATTTAGGTGTTTCATATATTGTGTTAGCTAGCTATAATTAATAGAGAGAAGTGTCCTCTCTTATGTCCGTGCTTGGTCGACGCTACGTACTATACATACGTATAGAGAGGACTAGACACGCTGGCTAGCTAGTAAGCAAACGAAGGAAACAGAAGATCGTCATGAACATATATGCATACAGAGAGAAGTGATATCGACCACCTCTCCTTCTCCGAGAGATTGGTCGAACAACAAGTTCTCGTATATCTATCTGACACTACCGGCTACATATATACAATAATTATCTCTTACAAATATAATCATACGGACTCAGGGTCCACATAGAATTCTCCGTCTTCAGGGATCACGTGGTCAAGAAAGAATGCCGCCAATTCCTCTTGAATTGCTCGCATGCGAGCTGGTGCTAGGAGTTCATCCCGCTTCCGAAACATCTAATTTGAAGAAGGGGGTCAATACATATATATATATATATAATACATATATATATATATATATATATAAATGAATGAAACTCAACACAAATGATGGTAATAAAATAAAATTATGAATGTTGTTATTTACGTACTTCATATTGTTCGTTAGAGTACCCGCCCCGCTCACAGGTCGTGTGGCGGATGGACTCGCAGATGTAGTATCCACAGAAATCATTCCCTTGTTCCTGCCACAACCACTTTACAAGAAATAGAGGTCAATCAAACTGATAAGCAAGAATGCTAAATGGTATTGATGAAACTAGCGCTTGAATCACTAGGAGATGCGCGGAACATGCTACTATAGTACTTACTTTCGGGTGTCTAAATTCCAGCTCCTTCGGCAGTCCCGGAACTATTTTGGTGAATTTTCTCCAAACCCTGTCGGACAAACAAAACAATTACTTGATATCAGGAAATGAACAAAGTTGCTGATATGGTGGATAATGATCGATTTAACTTACTTCTGGAGTATTTGAGTCATGTCTGCATAGTCCTGGGGATCTTTTCATTTAGAGTCTAAGACGGTTACTACTCCCTGCTCAAGCTTAATCTCTAGGAGAATATAGTGGAAACTGCACACACATGCATAACTCATCAATTACATTACTATAACCTTGACTAATATATAAGGGAAACCGAATACGCACAAGACAGTAACACTCACCTGAAGTTGTAAGGAAAGAGTATTATATCTTTGTTTTGATTTATTACGAACGATCGTAGCAAGTTGGCCTCGATAGTTGCGGCATGAAGTTTAACCTCAGTTGCATCTATGAGATATGTGTTAATGAACCCAATATCACCGACTTGTCTTTTCTTCAATTCGGCGATCTTCAATCTGCATAATATAGTGAGGATGATTATAAATACATGCAATGAAAGAGCTAAGCTATATAGAGAAACTTAATGACAGAAGTAGTACTACTTACAGACAGTAGCAGGCGACCGTTGTTTTATCGAGGGCCAATTGATTGAAAAACTGATAGAACTCCTCAAATGGAACAGGCAACAGATCAATTCCAACGAGGTCATGCTCCTTTTTAACTTTCACATACAAAGTACTCCTCCCCCAGTCTCTGCAGATTTCAAGTACCAATCATGCAATCTTCGCATCATCGTTGATAGAGATCTTTCATCTTTGACGAGAGGCTTCCCGTACTCGTATCTTTGTATCTGCACGTCCATGGGTTCATAATGTACTTCGTCGGGCAGGTAATCTGCAAGATTGCTATAACCGGGCACCATCCTCGGATCATTAGCGACGTTGTGGCTAGGCACCTTGAGCGGGGGGCACGATTGCTTCGCTTGTTCGCCGAGCTGGGCAATTTGTTTCCCAGCTCGTCGTTCTTTCAGCCTTTGATCACTGACAGTACTTCCCGACCGCTCCGCTTCGACAAATTCCTTTCCAATAATGCGGTCATAGTTTCCTTTCGGCGGATCAGACTTCGGTGGTTTTGTCAGGGCAGCCAGAGTGCGCTTCACTTTCACCCGATCTACCTTCTCCTCCGGAGGTGGATGTTTCTTTGCTTTCACCCCTTCAAAGAAGTTCCTCACTTCTTCTCGCGCGATCTCGGCGTTCTCCTCCAGGGTCCTCTCATATGGTAACTTCTCTGGAGTCTTCAGAGAAGGACCGAATCTGTATGTCCTCCCGCCTCTGGTTGTACTGCTAGACGCCGACCGAGCAGACGTAGCGGTTGTCTTCTTTACTTGCTTAAGAGGCGGAGGAGAAGGACTACGACGCGCCGGAGCAGCTGGAGCGGCGGCAGGTCTCTTCCGCCCTTGCTGACGAGGCGGAGAAGGAGGAGGCTGGCTGCTCGGGCGCGTCGGCGCAGGCGGAGAAGGAGGCGGAGTGCCGCCACGCGCCGGAGAAGGAGCCGGCCGAGGGCCCTGATCGTCACTCGCCGGAGGAGGAGGCGGTGGAGGCGGAGTGCCCTGACTCGCCGGAGGAGGAGGAGGAGGCGGTGGCGTCCAGTTCGGAAGGTTGATGAGCTCCTTCCGCCATAGGCATGGAGTCTTCAGAGCAGACCCCAGCCGAGTCTCCCCTTCACCGGTAGGGTGGTCAAGCTGGAGGTCCTCAAATCCCTCCGTTATCTCATCCACCATCACCCTAGCATATCCTTCTGGAATCGGCCGGCAGTGAAAAGTTGCGCCGGGTTCAGTAGGATAAACAGAGCCAACAGCCGCCTTGACCTTCAAATTCATCCATTGCGTCATAAGGTGGCAATTTTGAGACTCCGTTATAGCATCCACGGGATAGCTGGCAGGAGCCGTCAAGGCATGCTCCGGCTGAAGCAGCTCGGTGGAAGCCACGCTGCTTCTGCGCTGAGATGGCGGGGTAGCTTCGGGGGAGGCTTCGGCAGTACGTTTGCTGCGATTTGCTTCTCGTTCCTCTATCGCGTCTACCCTTGCTTGCAGCGCCTGCATTTGGGTCTGCTGCACTTTTTTCCTCCTCTCATGGGATTTGTAACCGCCTGCGTCCGGAAACCCAACCTTCCACGGAATGGAGCCTGGCGTGCCTCGTGTCCGTCCAGGGTGCTCAGGATTCCCGAGGGCCATTGTGAGCTCGTCGTTCTCTCTGTCTGGAAAGAACGTCCCTTCCTGCGCTGCTTCGATATACTGCTTAAGCTTACTGACTGGTATGTCCATTTGATCGTTCGTCCAAATGCACTTCCCTGTTACAGGGTCCAGGGTTCCGCCAGCCCCGAAGAACCAAGTCCGGCAACGGTTTGGCCAGTTAATTGTCTCTGGTTCGATCCCTTTATGAACCAGATCATTCTCAGTCTTGGACCACTTAGGCCGGGCTACGAGGTAGCCACCTGACCCTGTGCGATGGTGAAGCTTCTTCTTCGCAGCATTTTGCTTGTTTGTCGCCGACATCTTCTGACTCTTTTCCGATGTCTTGTGGGCCACAAATGCGGGCCAGTGATCTCTGATCTTCTCATATCTGCCCTTGAATTCTGGTGTCTCATTATTTTCGACAAACTTATTCAGCTCTTTCTTCCACCTCCTGAATAGTTCTGCCATCCTCTTCAGAGCAAAAGACTTGATTAATTTCTCTTTAACTGGATTCTCTGGATTATCCTCAGGCGGTAGGGTGAAATTTGACTTCAGCTCAGTCCAAAGATCATTTTTCTGCATATCATTGACATAAGAGACCTCAGGGTCTTCTGTAGCCGGCTTAAACCATTGCTGGATGCTTATCGGGATCTTGTCCCTAACCAGAACCCCGCACTGAGCAACAAATGCGCTCTTTGTCCGGAGGGGTTCAATAGGTTGGCCGTCGGGCGCGATTGCTATGATCTCAAACTTTTCATCCGAGCTCAACTTTTTCTTTGGGCCCCGTCTCTTTACCGAAGTTGTGCTCGATCCGGAGGGCTAGAAAAAAGAACAAAGACTTAATTAATATGTGTACATACCAAAACAATGAATGCATCAATCAGCTAGTCAGCATAGGCTTAACTAATATATATACCTGGCCGGACTCGGTTCGGTCACCGGAGCCGTCATCACGGTCTCCTTCTTGCACCGGCATTGGGTCACCGGAGCCGTCCTCATGTTCTTCTTCTTGCACCGGCATTAGGTCACCGTAGCCAGCTTGTTCACCCTCTCCTTCCAGACCATCGGTTTCGTTCAGAAACAACGAGATGGCATCACTTCCTTCTGTGATTATGTCCCTCAACAACGCTTCTTTTGCTTCGTCTAGGGCGGTGTCCATAGTTTCTACAAATATTTACAACATGGCAATTATTATTCAAACATGACAGATGGATATATTAGTGCCAAACGTAGAACTAGCTACCTAATCATAGTAAGCTATCGGGAGGGGGTATATATCGACAACGACGACACTACATCTATGTCCCTCGACGACCCTCGTTCCCGATAAAAAAAGAGGAAGAAGAAGAAAAAAAGAGGAGAAGAAAGAATAGAGGAGAAGAACCCTCTTCTTCCTCTCATGTTCGAGAGGATCGCCGAGGGGTCGGGAGGTTGCCTAGTGTCAAAGGATTCAACAAAACCATGTCTTCATCATTAGGCGAAAGTAACATGTGCATGATGGTACGAAGCTCTTCAAAGTTGTTCTGGAACGGAGTCCCAGATAGGATAATTCGCTTTTGGTACAAAGTTCAGCAAGAGCCTTCCGAATATCGCTATTTGGAAGGCCTTTGCTGAATTCGTACCAAAAGGCGGATTATTCTATCCGGGACTCCATTCCAGAACAACTTTGCAGAACTTTGTACCAACATGCCCTGGTTACTTCCGGCTAATGATGAAGGCATGGATTTCTTCAATACTTTGACACTAGGAAACCTCTCTCGACCCCTCGGCGATCCTCGACCCCTCGAACCCTCGACGACCCTGGAACCCTCGACCCCTAGACGACCCTCTTCTTCCTCTCATGTTCGAGAGGATCGCCGAGGGGTCGGGAGGTTGCCTAGTGTCAAAGGATTCAACAAAACCATGTCTTCATCATTAGGCGAAAGTAACATGTGCATGATGGTACGAAGCTCTTCAAAGTTGTTCTGGAACGGAGTCCCAGATAGGATAATTCGCTTTTTGGTACAAAGTTCAGCAAGAGCCTTCCGAATATCGCTATTTGGAAGGCCTTTGCTGAATTCGTACCAAAAGGCGGATTATTCTATCCGGGACTCCATTCCAGAACAACTTTGCAGAACTTCGTACCAACATGCCCGGGTTACTTCCGGCTAATGATGAAGGCATGGATTTCTTCAATACTTTGACACTAGGAAACCTCGACCCCTAGACGACCCTGCTGGAACCCTCGACCCTCGAACCTATAGAACCCTCGAACCCTCGACCCTGAAACCCTCGACCCTTGACCCCTTAACGACCCTCGACCCTCTACCCTTGTTCCCGACCCTCGACCCCTCGAAGAGAAGAAATAAATAAGAAGAAGAAAAAAGAAGAAAAAGAAGAGGAGAAGGAAGAAAGGGAATCTATCCCTTTTCCCTTTCTTCCTTCTCCTCTTTCCCTTTCTTCCTTCTCCTCTTCTTTTTCTTCTTTTTTCTTCTTCTTATTTATTTCTCCTCTTCTTTTCCTCTCCTCTTCTTCTTTCTTTCCTCTTCTTATTTTCTTCTTTCCTATCCTTCTTTTTCTAAAATTGTAATTTTTGCATATATAAAACTTTTCTAAAATTGTAACTTTCTATATAAAACTTTCCTATCGGGAGGGGAGAAGATCGAAGAAAAAAAAGAAGAAAAAAAGAGGAGAAGAAGAAAGGAATAGAGGAGAAGAAGAAAAAATAGAATTTTTTTCTATTTTTTCTTCTTCTCCTCTATTCCTTTCTTCTTCTCCTCTTCCTTTTCTTCCTCTCCTCGTCTTCTCCTTCTTCTTCTCCTTCTTTCTCTACTTATTTTCCTTTTCCTTATTTTACTTTTTCCTCTCCACTAACATAAAATGCACTAACCTAAAATGCAACAAACATAAATGCACTAAAGAGGCTCAACTAACCTAAAATCAGTGATAAAATGCACTAACCTAAAATCGATATCTACTAACAACTTAAAAAATTAATACATATATGAAAAAATGCATATATGAAAAAAAACATCATCATATCATCAACAGAAAAAAAACATCATCATATCATCAACCGAAAAAAAACATCATCATATCATCATATCAACATCATCAACCTAAAGGGCCGGCGCCGGCGCGGGGCGACGACGGGCTCGGGCGGCGACGGGATCGGGGCGGCGATGGGGCGGGGCGACGGCGGCGGGCTCGGGGTGGCGACGGGGCGGGGCGACGGCGCGGGCGCGGTGCAACGACGGGCTCGGGGCGACGGCGTGGGGCGACGACGTACGGGCTCGGGGCGGCGACGGGGCGGGGCGGGGCGACGGCGCGGGGCGATGACGTACGGGCTCGGGGTGGCGACGGGGCGGGGCGACGGCGGCGGGCGCGGTGCGACGGCGCGGGGCGACGACGGGCTCGGGCGGCGACGACGACGACGAACGGCCTGGGGGCGTCGGGGCGAATGGGAGGCGGTTGGCCAAAATTTCACAAGTGTTGGCTTATATAGCCAGAGCAATGGTCCCGGTTCGTGCTACGACCCGGGACTAATGCTCCCTTTAGTCCCGGTTGGTGCGACGAACCGGGACCAAAGGCCAATTTTCAGCAGCCGAAAGGGCGGGAAGCGAAGGCCATTGGTCCCGGTTGGTGGCACCAACCGGGACTAAAGGGGGGCAATGGTCACGGTTGGTGCCACGAACCGTGACCAATGCCCCCTTTAGTCCCGGTTGGTGCCACCAACCGGGACCAATGGCCTTGTGCTGCCCCGCGCCCAAAAGTTTAGTCCCACATCGCTAGCTGAAGGGCGCCGGCACTGGTTTATAAGCGCTGGTGTGCCTCCCCATTCGAGCTCCTCTCTAATGCAGGCTTTCGGGCCTAAACTTGCTACTGCCTGTGGGCCTATTGGGCCTTCTGCGGGCCTGAATCCTGGCCCATGTAGGGTTTCTAGTCGTATTCAGGCCGTGGAGGCCCAGTAGGTGGCATTTTTTTCTATTTATTTTTTATTTATACTTACAACTAAATACTTATAGTTTTTTAGTGATTTCTTTTTGATTTTAGGTCACAAAAATTATAAACTTTCTGTTAGTGCCATTAGTTTTAAATTTTGAATAGTTTAAATTTGAATTTTTAAAAATTTGTGTGAATCACTAGTTTATGAATAACTTTACTATAAAAATAGATTTTTTTTCTTCTTTGCTATTTATTTTTTATTTATACTTACAATTAAATACTTATAGTTTGATTTTAGGTCACAAAAATTATATTCTTTTTGCTATTGAAGAATATTATAGTTTTGATTAATTGATTGTTTTTATTTTCATAAAAGTTTTGTAGTTCATTCTGTTTGCTATTAATTCATTCTTTGAGCTAAATGACTCTGAAATTGGAAAGCATTTCAAAATGAACTCTGAAAAGGTTGAAAGTTGGCATGGTATCATCATTTCACCCACATAGCATGTGCATGTACAAAACGGACAATGGTAGCATGTTCGTCTGTTACAAATTTGGCATGGTATCATCATAATAGTTGCGGGAGAAAGTCTTCACTTTTTCTTCGCTTGTGTCATTTGCTTATTGCGCCGTAACCATGGATAATCTTCATTGTTTATCAGGATGCTTGGGTCAGCCTTGACATTGAAGGGAGGAATTTCATGAAACTTTTCATAATCTTCAGACATGTCTGTCTTGCCGTCCACTCCCAGGATGTCCCTTTTTCCTGAAAGAACTATGTGGCGCTTTGGCTCATCGTATGATGTATTCGCTTCCTTATCTTTTCTTTTTCTCGGTTTGGTAGACATGTCCTTCACATAGATAACCTGTGCCACATCATTGGCTAGGACGAACGGTTCGTCAGTGTACCCAAGATTTTTCAGATCCACTGTTGTCATTCCGTACTGTGGGTCTACCTGTACCCCGCCGCCTAACAGATTGACCCATTTGCACTTAAACAAAGGGACCTTAAAATCAGGTCCGTAGTCAAGTTCCCATATGTCCACTATGTAACCATAATATGTGTCCTTTCCGCTCTCGGTTGCTGCATCAAAGCGGACACCGCTGTTTTGGTTGGTGCTCTTTTGATCTTGGGCGATCGTGTAAAATGTATTCCATTTATCTCGTATCCTTTGTAAGTCAATACAGTCAAAGATGGTCCCCTTGACAACAAGTACAACTCATCATAAACAGTGTTGTCACCTCTGAGACGTGTTTCCAACCAACTGCTGAAAGTCCTGATGTGTTCACATGTAATCCAGTCGTCGCACTGCTCCGGGTGTTTGGAGAGCAGACTGTTCTTGTGTTCATCGACATACGGGGTCACCAAGGTAGAGTTCTGTAGAACTGTGTAGTGTGCTTGAGACCAAGAATATCCGTCCCTGCATATTATTGAGTCTCTTCCAAGAGTGCCTTTTCCAGTCAGTCTCCCCTCATACCGCGATTTAGAAAGACCTATCTTGTTAAGGCCAGGAATGAAGTCAACACAAAACCCGATAACATCCTCTGTTTGATGGCCCATGGAGATGCTTCCTTCTGGCCTAGCGCGGTTACGGACATATTTCTTTAGGACTCCCATGAACCTCTCAAAGGGGAACATATTGTGTAGAAATACGGGCCCCAGGATGACAATCTCGTCGACTAGATGAACTAGGACGTGCGTCATGATATTGAAGAAGGATGGTGGGAACACCAGCTCGAAACTGACAAGACATTGCGCCACATCACTCCTTAGCCTTGGTACGATTTCTGGATCGATCACCTTCTGAGAGATTGCATTGAGGAATGCACATAGCTTCACAATGGCTAATCGGACGTTTTCCGGTAGAAGCCCCCTCAATGCAACCGGAAGCAGTTGCGTCATAATCACGTGGCAGTCATGAGACTTTAGGTTCTGAAACTTTTTCTCTGGCATATTTATTATTCCCTTTATATTCGACGAGAAGCCAGTCGTGACCTTCATACTGAGCAGGCATTCAAAGAAGATTTCTTTCTCTTCTTTCGTAAGAGCGTAGCTGGCAGGACCTTTATACTGCTTCGGAGGCATGCCGTCTTTTTCGTGCAAACGTTGCAGGTCCTCTCGTGCCTCAGGTGTATCTTTTGTCTTCCCATACACGCCCAAGAAGCCTAGCAGGTTCACGCAAAGGTTCTTCGTCACGTGCATCACGTCGATTGAGGAGCGGACCTCTAGGTCTTTCCAGTAGGGTAGGTCCCAAAATATAGATTTCTTCTTCCACATGGGTGCGTGTCCCTCAGCGTCATTCGGAACAGCTAGTCCACCGGGACCCTTTCCAAAGATTACGTAGTGTAAATCATTGACCATAGCAAGCACGTGATCACCGGTGCGCATGGCGGGCTTCTTCCGGTGATCTGCCTCGCCTTTGAAATGCTTGCCTTTCTTTCGACATTGATGGTTGGTCGGAAGAAATCGACGATGGCCCAGGTACACATTCTTCCTGCATTTGTCCAGGTATATACTTTCAGTGTCATCTAAACAGTGCGTGCATGCGTGGTATCCTTTGTTTGTCTGTCCTGAAAGGTTACTGAGAGCGGGCCAATCGTTGATGGTCACGAACAGCAACGCCTTAAGGTTAAATTCCTCCTGTCTGTGCTCATCCCACGTACGTACACCGTTTCCATTCCACAGCTGTAAAAGTTCTTCAACTAATGGCCTTAGGTACACATCAATTTCGTTGCCGGGTTGCTTAGGGCCTTGGATGAGAACTGGCATCATAATGAACTTCCGCTTCATGCACATCCAAGGAGGAAGGTTATACATACATAGAGTCACGGGCCAGGTGCTGTGATTGCTGCTCTGCTCCCCGAAAGGATTAATGCCATCCGTGCTTAAAGCAAACCATACATTCCTTGGGTCCTTTGCAAACTCATCCCAGTACTTTCTCTCGATTTTTCTCCACTGCGACCCGTCAGCGGGTGCTCTCAACTTCCCATCTTTCTTTCGGTTCTCACTGTGCCATCGCATCAACTTGGCATGCTCTTCGTTTCTGAACAGACGTTTCAACCGTGGTATTATAGGAGCATACCACATCACCTTCGCAGGAACCCTCTTCCTGAGGGGCTCGCCGTCAACATCACCAGGGTCATCTCGTCTGATCTTATACCGCAACGCACCGCATACCGGGCATGCGTTCAGATCCTTGTATGCACCGCGGTAGAGGATGCAGTCATTAGGGCATGCATGTATCTTCTCCACCTCCAATCCTAGAGGGCATACGACCTTCTTTGCTGCGTATGTACTGTCGGGCAATTCGTTATCCTTTGGAAGCTTCTTCTTCAATATTTTCAGTAGCTTCTCAAATCCTTTGTCAGCCACAGCATTCTCTGCCTTCCACTGCAGCAATTCCAGTACGGTACCGAGCTTTGTGTTGCCATCTTCGCAATTGGGGTATAACCCTTTTTTGTGATCCTCTAACATGCGATCGAACTTCAGCTTCTCCTTTTGACTAATGCATTGCGTCCTTGCATCGACAATGACCCGGCGGAGATCATCATCATCGGGCACATCGTCTGGTTCCTCTTGATCTTCAGCAGCTTCACCCGTGGCAGCATCATTGGGCACATCGTCTGGTTCCTCTTGATCTTCACCAGCTCCCCCCGTTGCAGCATCACCGTATTCAGGGGGCACATAGTTGTCATCGTACTCTTCTTCTTCGCCGTCTTCCATCATAACCCCTATTTCTCCGTGCCTCGTCCAAACATTATAGTGTGGCATGAAACCCTTGTAAAGCAGGTGGGAGTGAAGGATTTTCCGGTTAGAGTAAGACCTCGTATTCCCACATTCAGTGCATGGACAACACATAAAACCATTCTGCTTGTTTGCCTCAGCCGCATCGAGAAACTCATGCACGCCCTTAATGTACTCGCGGGTGTGTCTGTCACCGTACATCCATTGCCGGTTCATCTGCGTGCATTATATATAATTAAGTGTCCAAATTAATAGAAGTTCATCATCACATTAAAACCAAAGTGCATACATAGTTCTCATCTAACAACATATAGCTCTCCAGAGCATCTAATTAATTAAACCATACATTGAAACTATGTAAAACATTTCAATGCGAAAACAAATGCGATCATAATCGCAACCAAGGTAACAATTGATCCAACGGCATAATGATACCAAGCCTCGGTATGAATGGCATATTTTCTAATCTTTCTAATCTTCAAGCGCATTGCATCCATCTTGATCTTGTGATCATCGACGACATCCGCAACATGCAACTCCAATATCATCTTCTCCTCCTCAATTTTTTTTATTTTTTCCTTCAACAAATTGTTTTCTTCTTCAACTAAATTTAACCTCTCGACAATAGGGTCGGTTGGCATTTCCGATTCACATACATCCTAGATAAATAAAATCTATGTCACGTTGGTCGGCATAATTTTCATAAACAATAAATGAACCAATAGTTATAAAGATAATATACATACCAAATCCGAATCATAGACAGGACGAGGGCCGACGGGGGCGGATACCAAAACCATCGCACTATATAAGATGCAATAATAAATGTAAGAAAATGATACAAGTATCTATCTAAACATACAAGTAAGAATATTTTTCCTTTCAGAAAGAAGATAAGAACAAGAGGCTCACCACGGTGGTGTCGGTGATGAGATCGGCGCGGGTGATCGACGGCGGTGAAGACGGGGACGGGGCGTGACGGACCGCTAAATCTAGACAAATCTCGAGGAAAATGGAGCTTGGAGGTCGAGCTTCGAGAGGAGAAAGCTTAAGTAGTGTGGCTCGGGCATTCCATCGAACACCTCATGTGCATAGGAGGTGAGCTAGAGCACCACAAAGCCCTCTCCCCCTCGGCCAGAAAAAATAGAGCACTGTGCTCTGCTCTTGCGCGAGGGGGTATATATAGGCACCTCATTGGTCCCGGTTGATGACTTGAGCCGGGACCAAAGGGGAGCCTTTGGTCCCGGTTCAAGCCACCAACCGGGACCAATGGTGGTGGGCCAGGAGCGAGGCCCATTGGTCCCGGTTCGTCCCACCAACCGGGACCAAAAGGTCCAGACGAACCGGGACCAATGGCCCACGTGGCCCGGCCGGCCCCCTGGGCTCACGAACCGGGACCAATGCCCACATTGGTCCCGGTTCTAGACTGAACCGGGACTAATGGGCTAAGCCGGCCTGGACCATAGCCCTGTTTTCTACTAGTGCATGCACTGACTCTCCCCCCTCTCCCTCTCAGGACTCAAAATTTAATTTGGTACAACTTAACTTTTTTCTCGGTGTTAACATTCGTCAGCTATAGTATATCCTAGAAGCTGGAGCATTAAAGAGAAACAATGTAATAAGATGAATAAAACAAAGGAATAAATCACATAGATATATTCAATGGAACTTTTGAGAGTAACAACAATGATCTCCACACATTGTAAAAAATTTGATGGCTTCACCAAACTTTCTTGGAGATTAGGTGATGATGAAAGTAAACCGAGACATGCATGCATTCTTCATTTCAGGGTCGCCTACATAAGAAGAACCATCCACCCAATAGTACTTGGCTCATACACAAACTTAATATCGTGGACCTACAACGTCCAAATTTTAACATTTTCATCAACAATTGGTGAATTCTTTTATAGAAAAATATTGTAGTTTCTCCTTTAAGATCACTCCATTCATCCCCATATTATTGTTGTTCCAACATCTAACATAGCCACGAGGTCCTCAGCCCACTTGATTTGCTCTTTAATGCACCCACTTTACAAGTGCTCCACCTCTCAAGAGCAATTGTACTGGTGTAAAACAACGACTGTTAGCTCTTCTATCTTATTCCCGTGAATCCAAAAATAGTAGGTTATATCCAGAAGAAATAAAAATATATTATAATTAGTAAATTATCACAACAAAAAGGAATAAATAATAAAAGGATCTTGAATATTGAACCTCAACCTTAGTAAATTTTATAAATGCAGATCCTCTCCCACTCTTCACATTTATTTACAAACAAATTCGGAATATATAGTACCAACCCAATAATTTGATTCCAAAAGCACCGGATCGTCCCATGTGGGAGTAGGTCCTTCCATATAGTTGGCTTGATGGCCCTTGTGGACAGTCTGTTCTCATTAGAGAATTGACCATAGAACTTTGTGATCAAGACCCGTCCAGTAGAAAGTTTATCTCCGGAAAGGAGGTCCGCTTATTTACTTATCTGAAAAAGCAAAAGGTAGGTAGGCTGTTTCAGAGAAGAGTACGTGGGTATTCACATAGCCGCATATGAAAAGAGACCCTAATGAGTAGCTTTTTTTATTCGTAAACCCTACACTGTTGGCTAAGCTTCCTGCTTGTTATCGAGATACTGACTTTCACGAAATGACGGGATCCATAATTAAGAAGTTATCATGCAGAAGAGATACTTTTGTAGCGAAAACCCAATTCGGTGTCCAGGCTCATCTGCACCCAGTCAGAAAAAAATCAAAACAAGTACTAAAAAAATTCAAAAAAATCTATTTTTTGTGTGATAGACAATTTTATGCGTGAGGTTCGCTCCACATTTCAACTCATTTGGACATCTGAACAGCTCTCAGCAAAAAAAACAAATCGGGTCAGAATAGTGTGTGAACAGTAAACTTTTTTTAGACACTGAATTTGTTTTTTTCTAAGAGTTGCTCAGATGTAGAAATGAGTTTAAACTTGGAGCGCACCTCACGCATAAACTTATGTACCACACAAAAAATTGGATTTTTTTTGATTTTTTAGTATTTGTTCTGTTTTTTTCGTCGGGGGGGGGGGGGGGGGGGGGTGCAGATGAGCTCGGGGGCAGAAACGGCGCACTCCTTTTGTAGAGTCAACATTAGTAGCATCAACTGGACAACCGAACCTTATTTCCGTTGATCCTATGGTACCAAATATTGTTAACATTAAGGTTCATTAAGAACAATAGATGTCAACGAATAACTAACAATAAGTATATCTGGTATTCTTTAACGATGTTTCTCAAAGAATGTCAAAATAGGTAAGATATTGATCTTACAATTTTCATTCTCTACATTAAGGTTCCTGATGCTCTTCAGAGACTGTTGGAAAAAATATTACCTACAAAACTAGTATACTCGTAATACTCAAGTTCTCACAAAGTTCCACAAGCACGCTACTAAATTAAAGGGCCAAGTGCGCGTCCAACAACATCCTCCACCACTGTGATGCCGGGTGACAATGACTTATCCCAACCGGATTCCTTGGAAGGATCTGCGGACGGCGTCGTTCTCGTGGTGTCGCTACTGGCGTGGTTCCTCTAAGACGTGTTCGACGGCAAGGATTCCATGCAGCGTGGGAGCACCTGAGATGATGGTGCACCACGGATGGCTTCCAATATGGTGGGGATTGGAAGCAGACGATGCCAGATCCCGGTGTGCCCATGATCCGGCGATGACATGGGCGACGGGTTCGTTTTGGTGACTACCTTGGTCTGTTGCGGTCGATTGGCCACGCCGGCGGGGTCCAAAGGGCGGCAGGTAGACACATCGACCTCATTCCCGAATACCCAGCGAGTTGCCGCATGGCTCCTCGGGCCCTCTCCTCCAATGCGACATACCTTGGGCAGGGGTGTGTTGCCTTGTGATGTTGAAGTGCATGCACATCCTATGAAGACAGTACAACGGCCTGCTTTTGTGGTCGATAATGGTGGTTGTTGCCAAATCGTGTCATGTGAGAGCTTTGGTAGAGGATTAGCTGCACATTGCCTATTGCCATATATTGTTTATGCGACTGCCATTTGCCATAAGATTTACTTGATGATTGCCAATTGCCTAAAATAGGTTTCCATAGTATCCCTTCAGATCCGAAACAAATTGGTTTCTCGTTTCCTATTCGCAGCCATGCACGTCATAGCCCTATTGTTACGCTGCATTGAACTAATCCATGCATAATGCTCGGTTTCTAACTATGACCAAACCCATGAAAAGAAAATTAAGATGTTACAGTTAATTCATATGCTACAATAGCGGTTTGGCAAGTTCAGATTGGGAACGGGCTGTGAATCCCACCCTACCCCTTACTTAATGAAAAAATGGAGAAAAATGCATTAATCAACGGAACGAGGGGTGGGGGTACGAAGCAACGACACCACCTACTGACTCCCCAACTAGGATTAGAGAAACATATGAAACTAAAATTAAAAGAAGCATACGAAAATCTCAAATTCTAAATGGCGCTTCTTGAAAGTTCATGAGGCCAATCTCGAGAAAAGGGATGTGGCGTCTATATATTGAATTCCACTGATGTTGTATCTTACCAATGCATGGCAAAGCAAGCTGTCAACAAATACCTCTTGTAACGAGGATCAAGAAGTGTAGCCATCCCCATTAGATCTTGAATGTCCTTCCAATACTTATTAGATTTAGTAGTCATTTCCTTGGAGAGTTTTGTTATAACTGGATTGCTAGAAGTGGCCCACTGTCTCGTTTTCATTTTAATCTCACATATTTTAGGGAAGTAAGCATTAGAAGTCACATAATCAGTTCTCAAGAACAACTTAGTTATCTCATAGAATAATCCACGCTCCCATTCTTTGGCACTAGGTAAATGCTCATATTGTTTCTCAACTTGATTTGCATGTTCGAAAACAACTCTGCATGGTAAAGTTGCTTCTAGCATCATGAAAGTGGAGTTCCACCTAGCTTTGCAATCAAGAATCAACTTTCTTGTCATTTTAACTTTTTTAAACTTAGGCATCTCCTCAAAATTACCAAAAGTTCATTAGTCCAATCTCGAGGAAAGGGACGTGGCGTATATATATTGAATCCCACTGATGTTGTACCTTAGCAACATGGCAAGAATACCAACAACATCTGCAAAAATTTAATCAGAATGAGACACTGAGTTGTATGGAGTAATATGCAAAAACAAAGTTAAAGATGATGCGCTAGTGATGATTTTGTCTCGTAGTGAGAATATGGCCCAAACTATGGGAAACATGGTGGACAAATTATCGATGCTATCCTATGAGCCGACAGCCTAACCTCGGTCCTAGCATTTAGTGTGATGACAAACTCCATGGCTAGATACCAGATATGTCCATCTGGTATTTCCATGGGGTTGAACCTGATGCGAGTGAAGTCATATGTCATGCCGGTTTGTAGCATGGTGTTGAAGCGAAATACTTGGTTGTTGTATGCGATGGCTTTTCTTTTTTGTTCACTAATATATTTTTATGAATCATAACTATAATTAAAGAACAAATTGTTTATCAAATGTGTATATTAAAAAATGTGTTGTGACTAGTGATGAGTAATGCCTTACATCCTGATCCAGTAGTATACACTGAAGGTAAAGTTCCACATTGCATTCTCCATCATTTGGGCCTTCCACAAGACCCTAGCATGAATGGTTCAACAATTCTGATAGATATGCTCCATCTGGACGCTCTGAAAAGTCAAGTTCCTTTGCATAGAATAGAATGAATGGATGAGATGAATAATTGAGCGGTGATGGCAAACTGTTGTACAGGCTGATTCATGTATCTTGTCTGTTCATCGGAAGGATGATAGGTCGAGTGATGACAGAAACCGGTGACGATGCCATCACACTCTTAGAGGTCGTCAATCTGTATGAGATTACCATGGTCGTGTAGGAGATGGTTGAGCTTATGTAGAAAGATGGAGACATATATAGTGGTGCGAGACATTTTTATAAGCATAGTGGTCGGCGGGAAAACCAAATAACTTTCAAAATTTGGTTTTGGCGGTCTAGGTGCCCATGGGTGAAAATTTCTCGTACGAACCCCACTCCTTGAGCAATCGCAGTAGTCATTTAATTAATCTTTGGCAAACTAATAAACAATGTTTATTATTTTTAGTAACCAAACAAATTTAGATTGATCAAATGACTACCGCGATCACTCAAGGAGCGGGGGTCGTACGAGAGATTTTTCACCTATGGGCACCTAGACCGCAAAACCAAAATTTGAAAGTTATTTGGTTTTCCCGCCGCCCACTATGCTTATAAAATGTCACGCACCACTATATATGTCTTCATCTTTCTACATAGGCTCAGCCATCTCCTACACGGCCATGGTAATCTCATACAGATTGACGACCTCTAAGAGGGTGATGGCATCGTCGTCGGTTTCTGTCATCACTTGACCTATCATCCCTCCGATGAACAGACAAGATAGATGAATTAGCCTGTACGGCAGTTTGCCATCACCGCTCAATTATTTACCTCATCCGTTCATTCTATTGTATGCACGGGAACTTGACTTTTCAGAGTGTCCAGATGGAGCATATGTATCAGAATTGTTGGACCATTCATGCTAGGGTCTTATGAAAGGCCCAAATGATGGAGAAAGCAATGGAAACGTTTACCTTCACTGTGTACTACTAGATCAGGATGTAAGGCATTACTCATCACTAGTTACAACGCGTTTTTTAATATACACATTTGATAAACAGTTTTGTTCTTTGATTATTGTTATGATTCATAAAAAATATATTAGTGAGCAAAAATGAAAGCGATCGCATACAACAACCAAGTATTTCGCTTCAACACCATGCTACAAACTGGCATGACATATGACTTCACTCGCGTCAGGTTCAACCCCATGGAAATTCCAGATGGACATATCTGGTATCTAGCCATGGAGTTTGTCATCACACTAAATGCTAGGACCGAGGTTAGGATGACGGCGCACAGGATAGCATCGAAAATTTGTCCACCATGCTTCCCATAGTTTGGGGCCATATTCTCGCTATGGGATAAAAGCATCACTGGCGCATCATCTTTAACTTTGTTCTTGTATATTACTCCATACAACTCAATGTCTCATTCTGATTAAATTTTTGCAGATGTTGTTGGTATTCTTGCCTACGTTGCTAAGATACAACATCAGTGGGATTCAATATATAAACGCCACGTCTCTTTCCTCGAGATTGGCCTAATGAACTTTCGGTAAGTTTGAGGAGATTGCTAAATTTTTAAAAAGTTAAAATGACATAAAGTTGATTCTTGATTGCAAAGCTAGGTGGAACTCCACTTTCATGATGCTAGAAGCAGCTTTACCATATAGAGTTGTTTCCGAACATGCAAATCAAGTTGAGAAACAATATGAGCATTTACCTAGTGCCAAAGAATGGGAGTTTGCTGCTGAGATGGTGGAGAGACTTGGATTATTCTATGAGATAACTAAGTTGTTCTCGGGAATTGATTATGTGACTTCTAATGCTTACTTCCCTAAAATATGTGAGATTAAAATGAAAACGAGATAGTGGGCCACTTCTAGCAATCCAGTTATTAAAAAACTCTCCGAGGAAATGACTACTAAATCTAATAAGTATTGGAAGGACATTCAAGATCTAATGGGGATGTCTACACTTGTTGGTCCTCGTTACAAGAGGGCATATGTTGACGGCTTGCTTTGCCATGCTCCATGGAATTGAGCCCATCTTCTTATGAGTGTGTGGAGTTGGTCGATGCATTAGTTGCTAGACTGCATTCATTTATAGAAGAGTATGAAGTGGAAGTAGATGAATGTAAACCATGTGAAGAACCGATTTCTTCAGTGAAAGCTCCAGCCATCGTGAACATCTTCAATGACATTGTTGTCAAGTAAAGTCCTGTAGCAGCTCGACTACAAGGTGAAATAGATATGTACTTGACAGATGGCCATACACATAAATATCTAGTGTGCTGGATTTATGGAAAGTAGTTGGAACAAGATATCCAACATTAAGGAAGGTCACCAGAGATATTTTTGCTATCCTCGTGACAATAGTTGCTTCAGAGTTAGCCTTTAGTACAAGTGGCAGAATACTTAGTGAGCATAGGAGCCTCCTAACTCCGGATATGGTGGAAGTTTTGATGTGCTCCCAAGATTGTCTTAGAAACAAACAAAAAGGTGAGCAAATAATGTACTTTGTTCAAAATTGCAATTTATTTAACTATTGCTAATCACTATCTCGTCATGTGGTTAGCACTCTACAAGGAAAAACCTAAACATTGACTATATTCCCACTAGGACTTGGCCCTTTGAGACATAGAGACATGGTCTTGTCGAGTTATGCTCAAGATTAAAGACTTATTGCGCTACGGTCTTTGTTATGCTATTGCTGGATTGCTTAGGTTTAATTTAGTTGGACTTTTTACAATGTTGAAACTTTATTGTGATGCTTCATACGTCTTCAATGTATCTATAATTTTTTGTTGTTCCATGTTGTTATATTATCAATCTTGGATGTTTTACATTCGTTTACTAGCAACTTTATATCATTTTCTGGGACTAACCTATTGACAGTGTCAGTTGCTGTTTTTTGCCTGTTTTTAACTTTGGAGAATATCCATATCAAACGAAGTACACATGCAGCGTAACGTTTTGGAGATTTTTTTCTGCCCAGAAGACACCTAGAAGGCCCAAGAAGTGCACCAGAGGGGGCCTGTGGGGCCCACTAGGTACCAGGGTGTGCCAGAGGCCCTAGGCGCGCCCTGGTGGGCAGTGGAGCCCACAGGCACCCCCTCCACTTCCTCTTAGCTCTATAAATACTCCAAAATCCCAACCCTAGGGGAGTCGATGAAACACAATTCCAGCCGCCGCAAGTTCTAGAACCACGAGATCCAATCTAGAGGCCTTTTCCGGCACTTTGCCGGGGGGGTCAACAATCATGAAGGGGTTCTTCATCATCACCCTTGCCCCTCCGATGGTGTGTGAGTAGTTTAACACAGACCTACAGGTCCGTAGGTAGTAGCTAGATAGCTTCTTCTCTATTTTTGATCTTCAATACAATATTCTCCTAGATTTTCTTGGAGATCTATTTGATGTAATGACTTTTTGCGGTGTGTTTGTTGGGATCTGATGAATTGCGAGTTTATGATTAGTTCTATCTATGAATATTATTTGAGTCTTCTTTATACTCTTATATGCATGATCTTTATAGCCTCGTATTTATTCTCTGAAACTTTGGTTTGGTTTGGCCAACTAGATTGATTTTTGTTGCAATGGGAAGAGTGCTTTATGATGGGTTCGATCTTGTGGTGCTCAATCTCAATGACAGAAGGAGACATGACATGCATGTATCGTTGGAATTAAGGATAAAAAGATGGGGTCTATTCCTACATGAATAGATCTTGTTTACATCATGTCATCGTTCTTATTGCATTACTCCGTTTTTACATGAACTTAGTGTTGGAAATATGCCCTAGAGGCAATAATAAAAACATTATTATTATATTTCTTTGTTCATGATAATTGTCTTTATTCATGCTATAATTGTATTATCCGGAAATCGTAATACATGTGTGAATAACAGACACCAACATGTCCCTAGTAAGCCTCTAGTTGACTAGCTCGTTGATCAACAGATAGTCATGGTTTCCCGGCTATGGACATTGGATGTCATTGATAACGGGATCACATCATTAGGAGAATGATGTGATGGACAAGACCCAATCCTAAGCATAGCGCAAGATCGTGTAGTTCATTTGCTAGAGCTTTTCCAATGTCAAGTATCTTTTCCTTTGACCATGAGATCGTGTAACTCCCGGATACCGTAGGAGTGCTTTGGGTGTACCAAACGTCACAACGTAACTGGGTGACTATAAAGGTGCACTACAGGTATCTCCGAAAGTGTCTATTGGGTTGACACGGATCGAGACTGGGATTTGTCACTCCATATGACGGAGAGGTATCACTGGGCCCACTCGGTAATGCATCATCATAATGAGCTCAAAGTGACCAAGTGTCTGGTCACGGGATCATGCATTACGGTACGAGTAAAGTGACTTGCCGGTAACGAGATTGAACGAGGTATTGGGATACCGACGATCGAATCTCGGGCAAGTAACATACCGATTGACAAAGGGAATTGCATACGGGGTTGATTGAATCCTCGACATCGTGGTTCATCCGATGAGATCATCGTGGAGCATGTGGGAGCCAACATGGGTATCCAGATCCCGCTGTTGGTTATTGACCGGAGAGTCGTCTCGGTCATGTCTGCATGTCTCCCGAACCCGTAGGGTCTACACACTTAAGGTTCGGTGACGCTAGGGTTGTAGGGATATGTATATGCAGTAACCCGAATGTTGTTCGGAGTCCCGGATGAGATCCCGGACGTCACGAGGAGTTCCGGAATGGTCCGGAGGTAAAGAATTATATATAGGAAGTGCTATTTCGGCCATCGGGACAAGTTTCGGGGTTATCGGTATTGTACCGGGACCACCGGAAGGGTCCCGGGGGCCCACCGGGTGGGGCCACCTGCCCCGGGGGGCCACATGGGCTGTAGGGGGTGCGCCTTGGCCTACATGGGCCAAGGGCACCAGCCCCAATAGGCCCATGCGCCTAGGGTTTCCAAAGGGGAGGAGTCCCACTAGTGGAAGGCACCCCTAGGTGCCTTGGGGGGGAGGGAAACCTCCCTTGGCCGCCGCCCCACCCTAGGAGATTGGATCTCCTAGGGCCGGCGCCCTCCCTAGGCCCTCCTATATATAGTGGGGGAAGGAGGGCTTTCATCCCACGCCTTTGGTTGCCTCCTTCTCCCTCTCCAACACCTCCTCCTCCTCCATAGTGCTTGGCGAAGCCCTGCCGGAGTACTGCAGCTCCATCATCACCACGCCGTCGTGCTGCTGCTGGTGCCATCTCCCTCAACCTCTCCTTCCCCCTTGCTGGATCAAGAAGAAGGAGATGTGGCTGTTCCGTACGTGTGTTGAACGCGGAGGCACCGTCCGTTCGGTGATAGGATCTTCGGTGATTCGAATCACGTCGAGTACGACTACCTCATCCCCGTTCTTTGAACGCTTCCGCTCGCGATCTACAAGGTACGTAGATGCATCTAATCACTCGTTGCTAGATGAACTCCTAGATGGATCTTGGTGAAACCGTAGGAAAATTTTGTTTTTCTGCTACGTTCCCCAACAGTGGCATCATGAGCTAGGTCTATGCGTAGTTCTTCTTGCGCGAGTAGAACACAATTTGTTGTGGGCGTAGATGTTGTCAACTTTCTTGCCATTACTAGTCTTATCTTGCTTCAACGGTATTGTGGGATGAAGCGGCCCGGACCAACCTTACACGTACGCTTACATGAGACCGGTTCCACCGACTAACATGCACAGGTTGCATAAGGTGGCTGGCGGGTGTCTGTCTCTCCTACTTTAGTTGGAGCGGATTTGATGAATAGGGTCCTTATGAAGGGTAAATAGAAGTTGACAAATCATGTTGTGGCTTTCACGTAGGTAAGAAAACGTTCTTGCTAGAACCCTACTTCAGCCACGTAAAACTTGCAACAACAATTAGAGGACGTCTAACTTGTTTTTGCAGCAAGTGCTTTGTGATATGATATGGCCAAAGCTGTGATGAATGATGAATGATCTATATGTGATGTATGAGATGTTCATGCTATTGTAATAGGAATCACGACTTGCATGTCGATGAGTATGACAACCGGCAGGAGCCATAGGAGTTGTCTTTATTTTTTGTATGACCTGCGTGTCATTGAGAAACGCCATGTAAATTACTTTACTTTATTGCTAAACGCGTTAGCCATAGTAGTAGAAGTAATAGTTGGCGAGCAACTTCATGGAGACACGATGATGGAGATCATGATGATGGAGATCATGGTGTCAAGCCGGTGACAAGATGATCATGGAGCCCCAAGATGGAGATCAAAGGAGCTATGTGATATTGGCCATATCATGTCACGTTTATTATTTGATTGCATGTGATGTTTATCATGTTTTGCATCTTGTTTACTTAGAACGACGGTAGTAAATAAGATGATCCCTTACAACAATTTCAATAAGTGTTCTCCCCTAACTGTGCACCGTTGCTAAAGTTCGTCGTTTCGAAGCACCACGTGATGATCGGGTGTGATAGATCCTTACGTTCACATACAACGGGTGTAAGACAGTTTTACACATGCAAAACACTTAGGGTTAACTTGACGAGCCTAGCATGTATAGACATGGCCTCGGAACACGGAGACCGAAAGGTCGAACACGAGTCGTATGGAAGATACGATCAACATGAAGATGTTCACCGACGATGACTAGTCCGTCTCACGTGACGGTCGGACATGGCCTAGTCGACTCGGATCATGTAACACTTAGATGACTAGAGGGATGTCTAATCTGAGTGGGAGTTCATTAATAATTTGATGAACTTAATTATCATGAACTTAGTCTAAAATCTTTACAATATGTCTTGCAGATCAAATGGCCAACGTAGTCCTCAACTTCAACACGTTCCTAGAGAAAACCAAGCTGAAAGACGATGGCAGCAACTATACGGACTGGGTCCGGAACCTGAGGATCATCCTCATAGCTGCCAAGAAAGATTATGTCCTACAAGCACCGCTAGGTGATCCACCCGTCCCACAGAACCAAGACGTTATGAACGCTTGGCAGACACGTGCTGATGACTACTCCCTCGTTCAGTGCGGCATGCTTTACAGCTTAGAGCCAGGGCTCCAAAAGCGTTTTGAGAGACATGGAGCATATGAGATGTTCGAAGAGCTGAAAATGGTTTTCCAAGCTCATGCCCGAATCGAGAGATATGAGGTCTCCGACAAGTTCTTCAGCTGTAAGATGGAGGAAAATAGTTCTGTCAGTGAGCACATACTCACTATGTCTGGGTTACATAACCGCTTGACTCAGCTGGGAGTTAATCTCCCGGATGATGCGGTCATTGACAGAATCCTCCAGTCGCTTCCACCAAGCTACAAGAGCTTTGTGATGAACTTCAATATGCAGGGGATGGAAAAGACCATTCCTGAAGTATTTGCTATGCTGAAATCAGCAGAGGTAGAAGTCAAGAAGGAACATCAAGTGTTGATGGTCAATAAAACCACTAAGTTCAAGAAGGGCAAGGGTAAAAAGAACTCCAAGAAGGACGGCAAGGAAGTTGCCGCGCCTGGCAAGAAAGCTGCCGGGAAGAAGTCAAAGAATGGACCCAAGCCTGAGACGGAGTGCTTTTATTGCAAAGGGAAGGGTCACTGGAAACGGAACTGCCCCAAATACTTAGCGGACAAGAAGGCCGGCAACACCAAAGGTATATTTGATATACATGTAATTGATGTGTACCTTACCAGTACTCGTAGTAACTCCTGGGTATTTGATACCGGTGCCGTTGCTCATATTTGTAACTCACAGCAGGAGCTGCGGAATAAACGGAAACTGGCGAAGGACGAGGTGACGATGCGCGTCGGGAATGGTTCCAAGGTCGATGTGATCGCCGTCGGCACGCTACCTCTACATTTACCTACGGGATTAGTTATAAACCTCAATAATTGTTATTTAGTGCCAAGTTTGAGCATGAACATTGTATCAGGATCTCGTTTAATACGAGATGGCTACTCATTTAAATCCGAGAATAATGGTTGTTCTATTTATATGAGAGAGATGTTTTATGGTCATGCTCCGATGGTGAATGGTTTATTCTTAATGAATCTCGAGCGTAATGCTACACATATTCATAGTGTGAGTACCAAAAGATGTAAGATTGATAATGATAGTCCCACATACTTGTGGCACTGCCGCCTTGGTCACATAGGTGTCAAACGCATGAAGAAGCTCCATGCTGATGGACTTTTAGAGTCTCTTGATTACGAATCATTTGACACGTGCGAACCATGCCTCATGGGTAAGATGACCAAGACTCCGTTCTCAGGAACAATGGAGCGAGCAACCAACTTATTGGAAATCATACATACTGATGTGTGCGGTCCAATGAGTGTTGAGGCTCGCGGTGGCTATCGTTATGTTCTCACCCTCACTGATGACTTAAGTAGATATGGGTATGTCTACTTAATGAAACACAAGTCTGAAACCTTTGAAAAGTTCAAGGAATTTTAGAGTGAGGTTGAGAATCAACGCGACAGGAAAATCAAGTTCCTACGATCAGATCGTGGAGGAGAATACTTGAGTCACGAATTTGGCACACACTTAAGAAAATGTGGAATAGTTTCACAACTCACGCCGCCTGGAACACCTCAGCGTAATGGTGTGTCCGAACGTCGTAATCGCACTCTATTAGATATGGTGCGATCTATGATGTCTCTTACCGATTTACCGCTATATTTTTGGGGCTATGCTTTAGAGACTGCCGCATTCATTTAAATAGGGCTCCATCGAAATCCGTTGAGACGACACCGTATGAATTATGGTTTGGGAAGAAACCTAAGCTGTCGTTTCTAAAAGTTTGGGGATGCGATGCTTATGTCAAGAAACTTCAACCTGAAAAGCTCGAACCCAAGTCGGAAAAATGCGTCTTCATAGGATACCCTAAGGAAACCATTGGGTATACCTTCTACCTAAGATCCAAAGGCAAGATCTTTGTTGCCAAGAACGGACTCTTTCTGGAGAAAGAGTTTCTCTCTAAAGAAGTAAGTGGGAGGAAAGTAGAACTTGATGAAGTATTACCTCTTGAACCGGAAAAGGGCACAACTCAAGAAAATGTTCCTGAGGTGCCTGCACCGACTAGAGAGGAAGTTAATGATGATGATCAAGATACTTCTGATCAAGCTCCTGCTGAAATTCGAAGGTCCACAAGGACACGTTCCGCACCAGAGTGGTACGGCAACCCTGTCTTGGAAATCATGTTGTTAGACAACGGTGAACCTTCGAACTATGAAGAAGCGATGGCGGGCCCGGATTCTGACAAATGGCTAGAAGCCATGAAATCCGAGATAGGATCCATGTATGAAAACGAAGTATGGACTTTGACTGACTTGCCCGTTGAACGGCGAGCCATAGAAAATAAATGGATCTTTAAGAAGAAGACAGACGCGGATGGTAATGTGACCATCTATAAAGCTCGGCTTGTCGCTAAGGGTTATCGACAAGTTCAAGGTGTTGACTATGATGAGACTTTCTCACCGGTAGCGAAGCTGAAGTCCGTCTGAATTATGTTAGCAGTTGCCGCATTCTATGATTATGAAATATGGCAAATGGACGTCAAAACGGCATTCCTTAATGGTTTCCTTAAGGAAGAATTGTATATGATGCAGCCGGAAGGTTTTGTCGATCCTAAGAATGCTGACAAGGTGTGCAAGCTCCAACGCTCGATTTATGGGCTGGTGCAAGCATCTCGGAGTTGGAACATTCGCTTTGATGAGATGATCAAAGCGTTTGGGTCTACGCAGACTTATGGAGAAGCCTGTGTTTACAAGAAAGTGAGTGGGAGCTCTGTAGCATTTCTCATATTATATGTAGATGACATACTTTTGATGGGAAATGATATAGAACTTTTGGACAGCATTAAGGCCTACTTGAATAAGAGTTTTTCAATGAAGGACCTTGGAGAAGCTGCTTATATATTAGGCATCAAGATCTATAGGGATAGATCGAGACGCCTCATAGGTCTTTCACAAAGCACATACCTTGATAAGATTTTGAAGAAGTTCAAAATGGATCAGTCCAAGAAAGGGTTCTTGCCTGTTTTGCAAGGTATGAAATTGAGCTCAGCTCAATGTCCGACCACGGCAAAAGATAAAGAAGAGATGAGTGTCATCCCCTATGCTACAGCCATAGGATCTATTATGTATGCCATGCTGTGTACCAGACCTGATGTAAACCTTGCCGTAAGTTTGGTAGGAAGGTACCAAAGTAATCCCGGCAAGGAACACTGGACAGCGGTCAAGAATATCCTGAAGTACCTGAAAAGGACAAAGGACATGTTTCTCGTTTATGGAGGTGACGAAGAGCTCGTCGTAAAGGGTTACGTCGACGCTAGCTTCGACACAGATCTGGATGACTCTAAGTCACAAACCGGATACGTGTATATGTTGAATGGTGGAGCAGTGAGCTGGTGCAGCTGCAAGCAGAGCGTCGTGGCGGGATCTACATGTGAAGCGGAGTACATGGCAGCCTCGGAGGCAGCACATGAAGCAATATGGGTGAAGGAGTTCATCACCGACCTAGGAGTCATACCCAATGCGTCGGGGCCAATCAAACTCTTCTGTGACAACACTGGAGCTATTGCACTTGCCAAGGAGCCCAGGTTTCACAAGAAGACAAGGCACATCAAGCGTCGCTTCAACTCCATTCGTGAAAATGTTCAAGATGGAGACATAGAGATTTGTAAAGTACATACGGACCTGAATGTAGCAGATCCGTTGACTAAACCTCTCCCTAGGGCAAAACATGATCAACACCAGAATTCCATGGGTGTTCGATTCATCACAATGTAACTAGATTATTGACTCTAGTGCAAGTGGGAGACTGTTGGAAATATGCCCTAGAGGCAATAATAAAAGCATTATTATTATATTTCTTTGTTCATGATAATTGTCTTTATTCATGCTATAATTGTATTATCCGGAAATCGTAATACATGTGTGAATAACAGACACCAACATGTCCCTAGTAAGCCTCTAGTTGACTAGCTCGTTGATCAACAGATAGTCATGGTTTCCTGGCTATGGACATTGGATGTCATTGATAACGGGATCACATCATTAGGAGAATGATGTGATGGACAAGACCCAATCCTAAGCATAGCGCAAGATCGTGTAGTTCGTTTGCTAGAGCTTTTCCAATGTCAAGTATCTTTTCCTTTGACCATGAGATCGTGTAACTCCCGGATACCGTAGGAGTGCTTTGGGTGTACCAAACGTCACAACGTAACTGGGTGACTATAAAGGTGCACTACAGGTATCTCCGAAAGTGTCTGTTGGGTTGACACGGATCGAGACTGGGATTTGTCACTCCGTATGACGGAGAGGTATCACTGGGCCCACTCGGTAATGCATCATCATAATGAGCTCAAAGTGACCAAGTGTCTGGTCACGGGATCATGCATTATGGTACGAGTAAAGTGACTTGCCGGTAACGAGATTGAACGAGGTATTGGGATACCGACGATCGAATCTCGGGCAAGTAACATACCGATTGACAAAGGGAATTGCATACGGGGTTGATTGAATCCTCGACATCGTGGTTCATCCGATGAGATCATCGTGGAGCATGTGGGAGCCAACATGGGTATCCAGATCCCCTGTTGGTTATTGACCGGAGAGTCGTCTCGGTCATGTCTGCATGTCTCCCGAACCCGTAGGGTCTACACACTTAAGGTTCGGTGACGCTAGGGTTGTAGGGATATGTATATGCAGTAACCCGAATGTTGTTCGGAGTCCCGGATGAGATCCCGGACGTCACGAGGAGTTCCGGAATGGTCCGGAGGTAAAGAATTATATATAGGAAGTGCTATTTCGGCCATCGGGACAAGTTTCGGGGTTATCGGTATTGTACCGGGACCACCGGAAGGGTCCCGGGGGCCCACCGGGTGGGGCCACCTGCCCGGGGGGCCACATGGGCTGTAGGGGGTGCGCCTTGGCCTACATGGGCCAAGGGCACCAGCCCCAATAGGCCCATGCGCCTAGGGTTTCCAAAGGGGAGGAGTCCCACTAGTGGAAGGCACCCCTAGGTGCCTTGGGGGGGAGGGAAACCTCCCTTGGCCGCCGCCCCACCCTAGGAGATTGGATCTCCTAGGGCCGGCGCCCCCCCCCTAGGCCCTCCTATATATAGTGGGGGAAGGAGGGCTTTCATCCCACGCCTTTGGTTGCCTCCTTCTCCCTCTCCAACACCTCCTCCTCCTCCATAGTGCTTGGCGAAGCCCTGCCGGAGTACTGCAGCTCCATCATCACCACGCCGTCGTGCTGCTGCTGGTGCCATCTCCCTCAACCTCTCCTTCCCCCTTGCTGGATCAAGAAGAAGGAGACGTGGCTGTTCCGTACGTGTGTTGAACGCGGAGGCACCGTCCGTTCGGTGATAGGATCTTCGGTGATTCGAATCACGTCGAGTATGACTACCTCATCCCCGTTCTTTGAACGCTTCCGCTCGCGATCTACAAGGTACGTAGATGCATCTAATCACTCGTTGCTAGATGAACTCCTAGATGGATCTTGGTGAAACCGTAGGAAAATTTTGTTTTTCTGCTACGTTCCCCAACACTTAGTACACTAGATGCATACTGGATAGCGGTCGATGTGTGGTGTAAAGTAGTAGATGCATGCAGGAGTCGGTCTACTAATCTTGGATGGGATGCCTATATACATGATCATTGCCTTGGATATCGTCATAATTATTTGCTCTTCTATCAATTGCCCAATAGTAATTTGTTTACCCACGGTATGCTATTTTCTCGAGAGAAGCCATTAGTGAAATCTACGGCCCCTGGGTCTATTTCCTATCATATCAAAACCCAAAAATACCTTGCTGCAATTTTTCTTTATTTATTTTATTTTGTGTTTTTGCCAGATCTATTTATCATATCTCATACAATTTAATCTATCTCAATACCGAGGAGGGATTGACAACCCCTTTTACATGTTGGGTTGCAAGTATTTGTTATTTGTGTGCAGATGTTGTTTACATAGTGTTGCTTGGTTCTCCTACTAGATTGATAACCTTGGTTTCATAACTAAGGAAAATACTTACCTTTGTTGTGTTGCATCATCCTCTCCTCTTCGGTTAAATACCAACACAGATACAAGCAATCAATGCTTAATTTGTGGCCTTATGTATGGTCAAATTACCTCCATACTTTGTCGTGAGTTTGTGAACTTAAAATAAATGACTATGCATTGTTGTTTATGAGTGTGTTGCTATTTTTATGTGTTGTTGTCTATGAGTAAGCGCTGCTATTCATGAGAATATGTTGCTGTTTACCAATCATGATGTGTTGTTGTCTACAAGTGTTGCTTTTTATAAGAATGTGTTGCTACTTATGACGTCTTGTTGTTTATAAGCATATGATGTTATTTTGATGTGATGCTATTTAGAAATTATGATGATATGTTGTCATTTATGACTACTTGTTACTCAAGTTGATGTGTGCACATGTGGGTATTTTTACCCATGGATACCCATTTACCCTATCGGGTGATGGGTATGGGGAAAATTGTACCCATTGACAGGCAGGGGTACGGGTGATGGGTAAGATCAAGGAGGATGGGTAAGGGTATGGGGTAGCTCCACCCGTACCCAAACACGGCGGGTGCCATACTAGTGCAGAACCGGGCAATAGCACCGGTTCGTAAGGCCCTTTAGTGCCGGTTTAGGAACCGGCACTAACGTTTCGGCACTAAAGGGCCCCCCTTTAGTACCGGTTCAACACGAATCGGTGCTAAAGGGAAACCACGTGGCATGAGCCAGCTCCGGGGGCCGGGAGCCCTTTAGTACCGGTTGGTAACACCAACCGGTACTAAATGGTTGTGGGTTTTTGTTTTATTTTGTATTTTTCAATTAAATTTGTGTTATCAATTTAATTTAGGATTGTTTTACGTTATAATGAATTGTAGTCGTCATCATCATCATCATCATCGCATATTAATAAATAAATAAACTCTAGCTAGCTAAAAATCATCATAGTCGTCTAATTACCACTATTTAATCATCATAGTCATTACCGCTAGCTATCTAATCATCATCAACGCTGGCTAGCTTAAAGAGGAAACATTTACTTTGTAACAGAAGCAAAGATATCATCAAGTTCAACATAATCATCACCAACATCGAAGTTCAGGACACGGACATGAGACAAGTACTAATTAAGAGCATGAACTAGTAGCTACTGATCCTGCTGCTCCCTCTCAGGTAGAATAGCATAGAACATGTATAGCTCTCCTGATTCATCATACTGGAGCATGCAGATGAATATGTCTCCTAATCTTGGGTTGCCCTTCTCCTTGCTGCCCGCTAGTACTTCTCTGCGATCGTTAACAATTTTGCTCCAATCTTTCACTATTAAGCATTCTTCGCTTTCAGAAATCCTGAATGCACTCATGTGCAATGTAGGAAATCTTGGTCGTAAGCTAACCTTTGACATGCGACCTTTTGTCTCGATCCACTGAGGCACAACTGTCATCGGAAGTCCCTGTTGAAGAACATCGTATAGTAATTAATATACTAAGCAATGAAAGTTTAGCTTCAAAAATAATATATGCAAAAGATGCACTAATTAAGGACAAATATTTAAAATCTTACCATCTTTCAATTATAGATGTGACCGTAGTTCAATACGATCACCATTGGTCGCACGTTTTGAGTACTAACATTTCTAAGTTTAGGAAAAAATTTGTCTTGACAGTATTAAGATCCTCAAGCCATGAAACATAATGACTTATCTCCTCGCAGTTTAGTTGAGCCCCGGGGCAGTAGTAGGTCCTGTCTACCAAGCGCCGGACATGTTTGCTTGAACCGAAATAAGTTGACAATACAAATTAGTTGTCAACTATTTTTGAATAAACTATATCAAGGACATAAACACATATGCATGCATGGTTGAGAAAAACTCACCAAATGGTAGAACTGGAGGCGTTTGCACATCGACCCAGATGTCTATATTACCTTCAATATCATCTTCCGGACGAATATCAAAGGTGATAACCATATCAGGCTCAAATGCATAAGCCTTGCATAGTGCTTGCCAAGTTTTGCATTCAAAATGGGTGTATGTGTCTCCATTATATAATTTGACGTTGAAAGTATACACATGCTCCGTCTTCAAGTAAACTCTCTTTACCTCCATATCATCTATAGCACTAAAACCTATCTTATCCAAGACAAAAATTCTTGCATGGCAGGGGATGCGCTAGTAGAATAGTGAAAATTTAAAATTATAAGTTGAAGCAAATGAAGCATAAGTTTTGCATTCAAATAATAATTGACAAAGTGACTTACTGTATCAACTTCGAATGTCTCATCCAGCTTGATGCTGAAGCGCCTACCATCAACAAGGAAATTTTGGTCGCACAGGCCGCGCTGGTCTTCACAGTGTTCGCACATAATGAAATCTTTTTCGTCGTCAGATGACATTTCCTATGTTCATATAGGTGAAACATTAAACATCTATATCTAGCCAAATATATATTCATCTAACATTTGATATTAATATATCTAACTATATATTCAATTGACATTACTATATATTCAATTGACATTACTATATATCTCATATACCTAAATTTTCTTATTAAAAATAAACTAGTTATATTAATTATTGAACTAGTTCAAATCTCATATACCTAAATTTTCTTACTAAAAATAAACTAGTTATATTAATTATTCAACTAGTTCAAATCTCATATACCTAAATTTTTTTACTAAAAATAAACTAGTTATATTAATTATTGAACTAGTTCAAATCTCATATACCTAAATTTTCTTACTAAAAATAAACTAGTTATATTAATTATTCAACTAGTTCTAATCTCTAGTTCGACAATTTTTCTATCTAGCTAGCTAATTCATCTAACATTCGACATTAATCTAACATTCGATCATCTAATTAACTTTTCTAAAAACAGAAAATAAGTAAAAAAAATGTGTGTGCATGTGTGTGTATACATATATGTGTGTACGTATGTGTGTATGTGTGTGTATGCGTGTGTGGTATATGTGTGTGTGTGTGTGCGGCCCCGTACGCCGCCGCCCCGTACGTACAAGCGGGGGCGCCGGCGTACGGGGCGGGGGCAGCGGTGTACGGGGTGGGGGCGCCGGCGTTCGGGGCGCGGCGGGGACGGACGGCGGCGCGCGGCATTCGGGGCAGACGGCGCGCGGCGCGGCGGCCGGGTACGCGCGAGGAGAGAGCGAGATACGTACGGACGGCGGCGTGGGACGACGATGGGACCGCGGCGCGGGACAACGACGGACGGCGGCGCGCGGCGTTCGGGGCGGCGGCGGGGACGACGACGACGACGGGGAGCGGGCGCGCGAGAGGTTGACGAAAGAAGTGGGGAGATGTAACTGAAATTTCGTAAGTGTTGTATATATAGGGTGAGCCTTTAGTACCGGTTGGAGCCACCAACCGGTACTAAAGGCCTACTTTGGCCAGGCAAAGAGGCGGAAAGAGCAGGCCTTTAGTACCGGTTGGTGGTTCCAACCGGTACTAAAGGGTGGTCTTTAGTACCGGTTGGAGCCACCAACCGGTACTAAAGGCCTTGCGCTGCCACCCCAAAGTTTAGTCCCACCTCGCCCGGCAAAGGGCAGCCGCACTGGTTTATAAACCCAGCCGCGGCTACCTCTTCGAACTCCTCTATATAGCAGGCTTCTGGGCCTAATTAATTAGGGCGCGCTGCCCTGTGAGTCTGCTGGCCCTTCTGGGCCTGCATTTGCACACCCTAGGTCTGGCAGGCCCACTGGGCAGCGCGCCAACAAATTTTTTATATAGTTTTTTCTTTTCTGCATTACTTATTTTCTTCTATTTATTTTTGAGTAGTTTTTATATAGTTTTTTCTTTTCTGCATTATTTATTTTCTTCTATTTATTTTTGAGTAATTTTTTTGTATAGTTTTTTTATTTTCTGCATTATTTATTTTCTTCTGGAAATTGAATGCTGCATACTGAAGAATTAGGTAAATGACCGAAAAACAACAAATGATGTCAGAACATGTTGGAAATTGATGATGTCACTTTAAATGCTGGATACTGAACACAAAAGAAGTCCGGAGTTCAAATAAGTTTTAAAAACATTGAAGTGGCCATGTAACAGATGAGTTCTCGTCCAAAACCCTGATACTCGGAAAGAGTATGTCGAGTTTGTACACGAAGTGCGTCCAATTTTTGCCGTGACCCTCTACTCTTTCGCGCATGATATGCGGGTGATATGATGATACCATGCCAAGTTTCAACATTTTCAGAATTCATTTTGTAGTGATTTTCAATTTCACGGTCATTTAGCTCTCTAAACAATTAGGTAAATGACCGAAAAACAACAAATGATGTCAGAACATGTTGGAAATTGATGACATCGCTTTAAATGCTGCATACTGAACACAAAAGAAGTCCGGAGTTCAAATAAGTTTAAAAAACATTGAAGTGGCCATGTAACAGATGAGTTCTCGTCCGAAACCCTGATACTCGGAAAGAGTATGTCCAGTTTGTACACGAAGTGCGTCCAGTTTTTGCCGTGACCCTCTCTACTCTTTCGCGCATGCTATGCGGGTGATATGATGATACCATGCCAAGTTTCAACATTTTCAGGATTCATTTTGTAGTGATTTTCAATTTCACGGTCATTTAGCTCTCTAAACAATTAGGTAAATGACCGAAAAACAACAAATGATGTCAGAACATGTTGGAAATTGATGACGTCGCTTTAAATGCTGCATACTGAACACAAAAGAAGTCCGGAGTTCAAATAAGTTTAAAAAACATTGAAGTGGCCATGTAACAGATGAGTTCTCGTCGGAAACCCTCATACTCGGAAAGAGTTTGTCCAGTTTGTACACGAAGTGCATCCAGTTTTTGTCGTGACCCTCTCTACTCTTTCGCGCATGCTATGCGGGTGATATGATGATACCATGCCAAGTTTCAACATTTTCAGGATTCATTTTGTAGTGATTTTTAATTTCACAGTCATTTAGCTCTCTAAACAATTAGGTAAATGACCGAAAAACAAAAAATGATGTCAGAACATGTTGGAAATTGATGACGTCGCTTTAAATGCTGCATACTGAACACAAAAGAAGTCCAGAGTTTAAATAAGTTATTAAAAATAAAAAAAAGGTGCAATGCTGGTTAATTTGCTTCAAGCCATTCGGAATATTATAGACTACACTGCACATAGCTCAGTGCAATCTATGCTATTCCGCAAGGCTTGAAGCTAATCAACATGTAGGTGAGCATTGCAACTCTTCGTCATTGTCTGTGCACTTACGGCTTATAAACCGCTCATACTGCCTCTCTCTTGGCGAGGTGGGACTAAAAATAGCTTGCCATAACCTTATTAGTACCGGTTCGTGGTACGAACCGGCACTAAATGGTGATGGTGGGGCCACAGCCTGACCGCAGGCTGACACAGCCTCTTTAGTACCAGTTCGTGGCATGAACCGGTACTAAAGGTTCGCCACGAACCGGTACTATTGATCGCCGCCACGAACCGGCACTAATGTACACATTAGTGCCGGCTCTAATTCAAACCGGCACTAATGTGCTTCACGTTTGACCCTTTTTCTACTAGTGGGCCCTATCTACCAAGTTTTTACGAAAGAATCAAATTCTAGTTTTTAGACCGGATTTTGTTATCACCTTTTCTACTGAAACACTTATAATAAAAATAGGCATGGGTGCGAGGACTTGATTCTTACAACCATGTGTTTGTGATCGAGATTACCATCATCTTAATTTTTGCTCTAGAAGACACCCATTAAGATGTGCTTGCAACGACTCGACGTAGGGGATGTGTCCAAATTACGTCTTAACCGGAATGTGTATTGCATCAAGAGTCAGTTATTCAATTGCCGTCAGGGACTTCTCCACCGGTGCTTCACTGCCATCGTTGTCGTCGGCTCCGGCCGCGGTGGCAGTGGGCCCCGTTCCTCAAAGGGGAGGGGATCTCTGGCTATTGCGATTGGCGCGACAGGCCCGGACATCTTCACGATGGTTGTGCCTTCTGTGGCTGCTTGGGCGGCGCAGTGGTCTGACTTGGAGGCGTTGCTCCATGCTGATTTTGCTGCACGGCCTAGAGCTGTCCATGGCACAAGGGTGCAGTGGATCTTAGGGACAAGCGTGCTTTTCAGATCTTCTCGACAATGCTCGGCTGGGTGGTGCGAGTGGTGGGGAGGTTGCAGCTACAACCATGACTAGCGGGCATGGATTTGGTCTAGAGTGGCTAGAGCTAGCTCGCTGGTATGACTTTGGTGCTGGCGCCGTGTCCTCCGCATGACACAGATGGTTGTGTGCTGCTCATGCTCATTCATATAGGTCTGGTTTGAGGTGGTGGCGGTTTTTGGGACAGTCATCTTCGGTCATGATGGTTGATGTGTAGGGAGGGCGTAAGGAAGCTGGGGAAACCCTGTCTCGACTTTGTACCATGAGCGGAGATGACAACACCTCTGGGCACCGTAATCCTTTGTTGAAGGTGTCACATCAATGCTCTTTTCCTCCCCTTGTGGTCTTTGCTTCAGGGGGACCCCTGCTCCCTTCTTAGGACAAAGAATGGCGGCGATTTCCTTGTCATTGACCTTCATGGAGGCAATGTAATGGATCTCACTCGATCATCAGAGCTAGTGGTAGCTTGTCCAGCGTTGCTTCGGAGTGAGATCTATGGACAGCGGCTTGAGGCAGAGGGCATGAATGTATAGCAGTGACACTGGGTTTTCTGGCCGGGCTAGTAGTCTTTGTGTGAGACGTTGGTGGCCACGATCCTATCTATAGGTATGTAGGAGGCAACATCGCCATAATACGTCCTGGTATGGCGGTTCTCCCCCGGGTGCGTGGGCTTTGACGTGGTCCTGTGCTGCTAGGTGATTGCCAAGACGGGACCGGGAATTTTGGATCTTCATATCCAACAACAATGACATGTTTGTTTTGCTATGTGATTCTGCCACCACAGATAAGGACGTCAGAGCATGAGGATGGTATGAGACTATTGGAGCATCCCGAGTTTGGATTTGATGGTGTCGGTGACCTTCCTCCTTGGATCTCCGTTGCAAAGTGCGACGATAACCTTTGCTATTCAGAGCTGTCGGTGGTGACCGTCTCTTGTCGCGGCTTGACTGTCTGCTTGTACGAGCATGGTTTTTACTTGTGTGTCACTTCACGTCAAGACTGTGCTATGTATGTAGTTGCTGGGATCGTGGAAATCGATGACAACATCACAACTAATGTCAAGAGATGGTTGGTGTAGATATGGTTGTTGTTGTAGATTGTAGACCATTATTTTGATCGCTTTGGAGCTTTTTTCATTTTATTCCACCAAGGCATAGCTTCGCTCTTGTTTGACTTTGTTAGTTGTCGGTGTTTTTTTTGTGTGTGAGTTGGTATTGGCTGTATGCATCCTAGTTATGCAGAGGCCAGGCATGTGCTCATTGTATTGTATCTCCTTGATGCTCATCTTGAGTTAATAAAATCCACCCTTTCTCAGAAAAAATCCAACCGTAGGCCCTACCCGTCGCATGGGGTCACCTCAAAAATTAAGATAAATAACACAAAAGCATTGGACATTTAGTGACTCAACCTCATGCATCCCAAGGATTGGCTTCACTCAACGTCCAATGCTTCGGCCTCTTATTATTGTGCATCATCGCCATGATCATAGCAATATCCTCCTCCTCGGTTAAATCAAATTCCTCATCCGATGAGGAATCATCACAATAATTGGAGTCACACGAACTCATCTACAATAGAAACTAGTATCTATCAATCTAAAATTTTACAAGTGCATAAACATAAATGCAAACAAAATTTCTTTTACCTTCATAGAAATTTCATCGAACACCTTGTGGGTGAGGAGGAGATATCCAGCCGGTGAGTCGTCGGTGGCTAGTGGTTGTCGGGAGGAGGTGAAAAAAGGCCACCGGCGGTTGTGTGGCCAACACTCGGCAACGTCGCGCCGTTGCCGCCCCAAACTTGTCGGCCCTCTGCTCAGCCACGAAAGCCGTGTGACAAGCTATGGTTCTCTAGCGGCTGCTACGACCGCCTCGCTTGGAGGGACACATCCAAGCTTCCACAACCATTACGGGCGGCGAATGGCCAAAATCGGGGCGGTGGCCGTCATAGCCTCATAGGCGGATGCAAAATTGGAGCAGCAGTGGCCATGTGAGGTGGCGGAGAGGAGCGGTGCGATCGAGGGTGAGTAGCGGCAAAGTTTAGTGGAGCGAAGATCCGGCCAAGCCACTGGGAGAAAGAACTTCATCTTCTCGCTGCGATCGGATGCCGAAACGGCCACTGCGCACAATGACAAGGCTGCCATTGCGCACACTCACTTTGTAAATCTGCTGGGCACGAGGCAAGCCCGCGACTTCTCAATCAACTCGGACTCCATCTAGCTGTCGTCAGTTCAGAACATTGGCCTCGGCAACCCCTTCACCAAACCTGAAGTCAGGGCAGCGATCCTGGCCTCTCCCGCGAACAAGGCGCTGGGGCCGGATGGTTTCTCTGGTGCCTTCTTGAGGTCCTGCTGGTGCATCATTAAGAACGATGTCGTGGCGGTCTTCGAGCACTTTTACAACTTGGCTAGAGGCAATTTCTCTGACCTCAACTCCGCCATGATCGCCTTGCTGCCGAAGAAGGACGGCACCACGTGCATGGGTGACTTCCGGTCGATCAGCCTCATACATTCCATAGCAAAACTATTTGCCAAGGTTCTATCCATGAGACTAGCATGCATCAGTCATCAGCACGCTCATCTCCCCCGCGCAAACTGCTTTTTAGAGATCAAAGTGCATCCATAATAGCTTTCTCTACATGCAAAATGCCGGCAGAGCTCTGCATCGCCGCAAGACGCCTGCACTCCTTCTAAATTTGGATATTGCTAAGGCATTCAATAGCGTCTCTTGGGAGTATATCTTTGAGCTCCTTCAAAAAAATGGGTTTCCCACTGCGCTGGAGGGACTGGGTTGCACTCCTGCTCTCGACATCTTCATCATCCCGCCTTCTGAACGGCACCCCGGGTGCCAGAATAGATTAGCGGCGTGGTATATGGCAGCGAAACCCCTTTCTCCGCTACTGTTCATTCCCTGCATCGACTGTTGGAGGCGGCGACCGGTGCTGGGTAGCTTTCTCCGGTGCCTGGGACGGCCGTGCGCATGCGCACAAGTCTATACGCAGACGATGCAGTGATCTTCATCCAACCTGCAAGGTCAGAGATCAACACGCTCCTCGACATACTCCACCACTTCGGCAAAGCCATGGGCCTGCGCGTCAACCTTGCTAAATCCTCGGTGGTTCCAATCTGATGAGGCGACATCGACCTCCTACAGTCCTGCACAACTTTGGAGGGGTGGTGGCATCACTGCCAATCACATATTTAGGTCTCCCCGTCACCACCGGTAGGGTTACAGTAGTTCATCTTCAGTTCATCTTACATAGGATCCGTGCGCGCTTGGCTGGTTGGAAGGGGAGATAGATGCATATCACCGGTCGTAGGGTCTTGGTTTGCTGCGTCCTCTCAGCCATGCCAACATTCACGCTCACGGTTCTCAGGGCGCCAAAGAAGTTTTTCAAAGAAGTCGAAAAGGCCAGATGACGCTTTCTCTGGGCGCATGATGAAGAGGTGACCGGAGGAAAACACAAGGTGGCATGGAAGGCGGTCACCGCGCCGGAGCTGTGCAGTGGACTCGGCGTCCACGACCTGGCCAAGTTCACTTGTGCCCTTCGGTTGCGCTAGCTCTGGCTCTCCTGGACGCATCCTGACTGGTCGTGGGTTGGTACGGGCACGCCCTACAACGCGGCCGACCAGGCCCTTTTCGCTGCCTCCATGGCGGTCACCATCGGTGGGACTGAGATCCAGTGACTTCACTTGGTGAAGTCACGCTGCAACTTTAGCCATCTAATCTCCATCCAAAACACATCCAACGGTCTACATGAGACACAGGCAAAAACTACAGGACTTAGCAGTCTAGCAGCAAACAATGATATACTGTGCTTCGATTCAGTTTGATTTGAACAGATTGTAACCCAAAAAATTGAATAGATTATACAGTACCATATTACGCAATCAAAGTTGAACAATTCAATTATATTTGACACTGAATCCAGTAGCATTTGGCATTATTGAGTAATCATTCATGTACACAAAAGCAGGCCATTTCACTTGTACACTTCGGCCAAAAAAGACTATGATTAACTACCCAAAATACTATAGTTAACCTGTCCAAAATACTACCTAACAACTTTGAAGATACTAGATCAGATCATCATAAAGATAGCATCGTCAACTCATGAAGTTGTCAAGAGCTCGGTAAAGCTATCGATTGCATCGTATTCTTGACACTTCTCACTTTCTCCTATGGGACTCCCTCTGTTTGTGCCATCATTCTCCACTTGCACTTGAGGCTGCACACTATCTTTTTTCTTTCGTTGTTGTTGCTGCTGATACGTCTCCGTCATATCTATAATTTTTGATTGTTCCATGCCAATATTATTCAACTTTCATATACTTTTGGCAACTTTTTATACTATTTTTGGGACTAACATATTGATCCAGTGCCCAGTGCCAGTTCCTGTTTGTTGCATGTTTTTTATTTCGCAGAATATCCATATCAAACGGAGTCCAAACGGAATAAAAACTGACGGAGATTTTTTTTGGAATATATATGATTTTGGGAAGAAGAATCCACGCGAGACGATGCTCGAGGGGCCCATGAGGTAGGGGGCGCGCCCCTGACCCTCGTGGCCACCCCGTAAGGCGGTTGGTGCCCTTCTTTCGCCGCAAGAAAGCTAATTTCTGGATAGAAATCGTGTCAAAATTTCAGCCCAATCGGAGTTACGGATCTCATGGAATATAAGAAACGGTGAAAGGGAAGAATCTGAGAACGCAGAAACAGAGAGAGACAGAGAGACAGATCCAATCTCAGAGGGGCTCTCACCCCTCCCGTGCCATGGAGGCCATGGACCAGAGGGGAAACCCTTCTCCCATCTAGGGAGGAGGTCAAGGAAGAAGAAGAAGAAGGAGGGGGGCTCTCTCCCCCTCGCTTCCGGTGGCACCGGAACGCCGCCGGGGGCCATCATCATCACCGTGATCTACACCAACACCTCCGCCATCTTCACCAACATCTCCATCACCTTCCCCCTCTATCTACAGCGGTCCACTCTCCCGCAACCCGCTGTACCCTCTACTTGAACATGGTGCTTTATGCTTCATATTATTATCCAATGATGTGTTGCCATCCTATGATGTCTGGGTAGATTTTCGTTGTCCTATCGGTGGTTGATGAATTGCTATGATTGATTTAATTGGCTTGTGGTTATGTTGCTGTCCTTTGGTGCCCATCATATGATTGCGCGCGTGGATCACACCCTAGGGTTAGTTGTATGTTGATAGGACTATGTATTGGAGGGCAAGAGTGACAGAAGCTTCAACCTAGCATAGAAATTGATGCATACGGGGTTGAAGGGGGACCAATATATCTTAATGCTATGGTTGGGTTTTACCTTAATGAACATTAGTAGTTGCGGATGCTTGCTAATAGTTCCAATCATAAGTGCATAGAATTCCAAGTAAGGGATGACATGCTAGCAGTGGCCTCTCCCACATAATACTTGCTATCGGTCTAGTAAAGTAGTCAATTGCTTAGGGACAATTTCGCAACTCCTACCACCACTTTTCCACACTCGCTATATTTACTTTATTGTTTCTTTATCTAAACAGCCCCTACTTTTTATTTACGTACTCTTTATTATCTTGCAAATCTATCCAACAACACCTACAAAGTACTTATAGTTTCATACTTGTTCTAGGTAAAGCGAACATCAAGTGTGCGTGGAGTTGTATCGGTGGTCGATAGAACTTGAGGGAATATTTTTTCTACCTTTAGCTCCTCGTTGGGTTCGACACTCTTACTTATCGAAAACTGTTGCGATCCCCTATACTTGTGGGTTATCAAGACCATTTTCTGGCGCCGTTGCCGGGGAGCAATAGCGTGGGATGAATATTCTGCTTGTTTGCTTTATCATTAAGTAATTTTTATTTGCTGTTATTAGTTGTTTTCTATCTTTAGTTATGGGTAGAAAACGCAAAATACCAAAAAAATTAGTTGTACCTACTGAATCAATGGTTGAAGAACCACTCAAAATCTATCACACTGCTGAAGCTTTTTACTTGGATCATCTTCGATCCCTTTGTGCTCGTGCCGAAACCCCAACTAGCTTAGTTGAGGGCAAATCTTTAGATGAGCATGCTTGTTATGTGCGACACCGTATATCTGAAAAAGGGAAACTATTATGGGGTCAAATTCAACGTTTGCAATGCTATGCTTGGAATTTATGTGAAATATATGATTTTACTTGTTGTTCTGAAAACCCTAAGAAACACCTTCCCTATCAATGTGAGTTTAGTGATAATGGAATCGTATCTTCGTATGCTAAGGGTGTTTACAATTACTATAATGTTCAACAAATTGAAGAATTTGTTGCTTTTGAGGATGCTTATGAAATTGCTTCTTTGATTGAAAAGTATGATGCTACTTTTCACAAATCTGAAAATTTTGCTATACTTAAATATTGCTATGATAATTATGCTTCTAATACCTATGTTAAAAAATATATTGAGGAATACTCCGCTATCCAAGAAGAGACTAATATTTTGCAGGAGTCTATGGAAGAAGAAGTTGATGACACTGTGAGCTCATTAGATGAAAAATATGAGGAGGAGAGCGAAGAACAAAAAGAGGAAGAGCGGATTGATCACCCGTGCCTAGCTTCTAATAAGAGTAACTCTTTAACTCATACATTGTTTAATTCCCCTTCGTGCTTACCGAAGGATGATTGCTATGATGACTGTTATGATCCCTATGATTCTTTTGAAATATCCCTTTTTGATGATGCTTGCTATGCTTGTGGCCAAGATGCCAATATGAATTATGCTTATGGAGATGAACTTGCTATAGTTCCTTATGTTAAACATGAAATTGTTGCTATTGCACCCACGCATGATAGTCCTATTATCTTTTTGAATTCTCCCGATTATACTATATCGGAGAAGTTTGTACTTACTAAGGATTATATTGATGGGTTGCCTTTTACCGTTGCACATGATGATTTCGATAAATATAATATGCATGTGCTTGCTGCTCCTACTTGCAATTATTATGAGAGAGGAACTATATCTCCAACTCTCTATGTTTCCAACATGATAAAATTGCAAGAAATTGTTTATACTATGCATTGGCCTTTACTAGGTGTGCATGAATTGTTCTTTTATGACATGCCGATGCATAGGAAGAGAGTTAGACTTCGTCATTGCTTGACAGTCAAAGCCGCGCCTGCGGCCACACCAAGCAGAGCAGGTGAGGTGAACCAAGGTAAAACCGAAGCCCAAGACAACCAGAGCAACGCCAAGGCCAAGACCACAAAGAGCAGAGGGACGAAGCAGGTCCCCCCGGCAAGACCCTTGCCGGGGCAACCTCAGCAGCCCCAGCAAGACCCTTGCCGGGGCAGCTCGCCTCACACCAACAGAGCGAGCCACCCTTGAGTCCACGGTCTCCAACATCACATTGGGCCAGGGCTCGGGAGGCACCTCCATGGTGGCATGCAGATCTTTGTGGAGACAAGGAACACTCAAGAGGATTAGAAGACAACGACCCTCGGCAAAATCCTTGCCGAGGAAGGCCACCAGACCCCCGGCAAGGTCCTTGCCGGGGACAACAGCACGCCACGGCAAGGCCCTTGCCGGGCCACCCGGCAAGGCCCTCACCAAGGGCACCAGCAGGGCCACGTCCAGGCCTGCACTACCCAAGTCTCCACCACCGTTCGCATGCAGCTGCCAGCCCAACCAGCTGGGCAGGCACCTGCGTGGCAACATGCAGCTCCAGGCCAACTCAGCAAGCGCCTGCGTGGCGGCATGCAGATCTTCGTGAAGGCTTTGCCACCGTGCCACCTTAACTGCCTGCCTACATGGCGCCGCATGCATCGCTGACCAGGGCACGTGTCGAAGCAGGGAGGAGCGGCGACGGATGGGACGGGCCTCGTTCCCATCCCCAATAAAGCAAGGGGACACCTAAGTGATGCATTAAATGCGCCTTGTCCTATAATACGAGCGATAAGCTCATAGCACTGTGCGCCTTTTCCATCTTCGGTGTGCCACTGTGGCAGCCCCTTTCGACTATAAAAGGAGGCTCATGGCATACTGGAGGGGGATTCGGCCTTTTCGAGCCACACACTCACCACAACTAGTTGGAGAGCTCAAGAACTCTCTGAAATACACCCACCAAAGCAGGACTAGGGTTTTACGCATCCTCGCGGCCCGAACCTGGATAAACGATCCTCGTGCTGGTTACTAATCCTGCTCTTCTCACAACCCCGCGCCCCGGCAACCGTAGTAGGGGTTCTTGTGATCCCATAGGTGTCGTTCCACACCGACAGGAGAGTTGGCTATTTTATATGCCATATCGTGAAATCTATGAGACATATCTTTGTACCAAAGTTGCACTTTCAATTTTGGATTTTCTACCACTTTCCTTCCTTGTCTATCTTGTATACTTCCATTGCGTGCTTCTCTAGTCCATCTCTTTAGAACATAATGTGTTGGCAATGCCTTTACATTCATCAAATCAAGAACTTTCAAACTATGTCTACACAACATTCATCAAATTTGAACTTTCAAAAGCTTGTCGTTCTGAAATCTTTCTTTGAGATATCATCAAGTGGCGGGTTTGTGGCAATTGAAGCAAGTGGTTGTGTTCAAGCACAGCCTCAGTTACTTCATAATTTTCGGCCTCTCGATCCAATTGAAAACACATACGAGCTTGACAGTCAGTTCTTGTTTCAGCTCTACAACGCTTTGGTGCATGATCAGTTTGCCCTTTTCTTTGATGACCCTCGTTGGAACAAACAAATCTGCATGAACCAACCTAACCATCAAGTCTACTTTTTTTTGTGTGTATCTCTTTCTCACATCAAAGCCGGTGTGACCCCCATATGCACCCCAAAAATGCCCAAGCCTCATCTACACAACACTGAAAATTTCTGTCATCCCACAACACTGAAAATTGTGAGGCACAACAGAATTCTCAATTTTCAGAGCAGAGTAATCATGCTGATTTCAGTTACTCACACCTGGAAAAAGTTCGGTTAGTGACAAAGAGTTCAGTTAGTATGCTGGAGATGTAGTTTTACTTGCATATCACTAAAATAAATCAGTTTCAGTTTAGTAAAGTTAGTTAAAATATGACTAACAAAAATCAGCTTTACTTAGGTACTGAATCTGTACATGAGCCTGATCTAATCAGCTTGCTTAGGTACTGAATCTGTACATGAGCCTGATTGGTAATCAGTTTGCTTATGTACTGAACCTGATCGGTACGAGTATCTGGACCTATACATGTACTGAACCTGTACGCCCGGCTAATCGGCCATACCAAACCTCATGTTCTACATACAGATACAGAACCGGCCAGCAGGGACATGTAAAATTACCTCTGCGGGCATGACGCTGAGGCGATTTCTCTCCTTCAATGGCGGCAACGATGGACTTCTCCTCGGCGGAACGAGCTCGCAGTGGCGGTGTGTCCCTCCTCCTCTCCTCCGGCGCCGACCGCCCCTCCTCCCCTCCAGCGACGGCGCGACCTGACCCTCCTCCTCTCCTCCGGCGGCGGCCGCCCCGCCTCTCCTCCAGAGACGGTGCGGCTGCCACTCCCTGGCACATGCGGTTTGGTGCACAGGAACTACGACGGTCGAGCTCACGCAGATGATCATCAACGCGGCCACCCCAAGCACCAGGAAGGGAACCAGATCGAAGCTTGCGCCCGTTGCTTGGCACATCTGGCTCGAGCACAATGCGTGCACCTTCACGAGGAAATTGCCATTCGCCAGAAGCATCACCAACGCCTGTCACTGAGACATGGAGCAGTGGAGGATTGCAGGAGCAGCCTGCATCGAGCACCCCTTTGGGGATGTGCCCCGAGTAATCTCTTGCCGTTTTGCCGGAGCCAGCATAGGAAATTCTAGGCTAGTTTTGTACATTTTTTTTCTTCCCGCACCACCGATCACTTGATCAACACTTGTTTTCCACTCTTTCTCTGCTAATGAAATGAACACCAGCCAAGCTGGATCTAGCAGCAACAGCCCAGGTGCTATATATTTGCAACACTTGGTGTTGTATTTTAGGGCTGCCCAAAAGGAAATTGCAAAAAAAAATACGGTTGGGCAGCTGTTGGAGGGCGTTTTTTTCCCTCGCGCCCAAAAATAAGGCTGCTATTTAAGATGCTCTTAGCTCCTAATTCTCTACTGCACAATACTTCCACTGCATACAGTTGAGTAAACAAATTACATCTGGTACATCAATTAGCAAAGCCAAAGAAAGGAGACCTACATACAGCTTAGTATTCAACACACCGTAACCCATACAACAATCAGTTAATGAAATATGAACTTATGATATTCACACATCAATGGTACTACTGCATTCTTCAGAAATTACTTTCGCCACCAAATGTAGATGGGGGATGGACTGCGTCATATGCTGGAAATTCCTGTCAGGGTTCATGAATGTGAGAAACTTAACAACATACAAAGAAAACATGGATAAATAAAAGCAGCATGGCTTCTCCCTATCTGGAGATTTAGGTGGTGTTTGGTTCTCTAGTCCTAGGACTTTTTCTAGTCCCTGGGACTTTTTGAAAAAGACTCTCAAGGAGGTGCTTCTAAGGACTTTTAGCAAAAAGTCCCAAAAAAGTCCCACCCTGTTTGGTTTGCTAGGGACTTTTTTGTGTTGGAACCAAACACCCCCTTAATACCCATGGCACTTGAGTAGGGACAAGAAATTGCTAACAACATAAGAAATACAATAGCTACAGATGACTTCAACAATTCAGCATGGCATTAGAAAGAGAGTTATGGAAGCCTCCTTGATTTCTCTCCTTCGTTTTTATGTTCTTCTACAAACATAAATCATATATCAAGCACCAAATTTTACTTTTGTGTGTCTCCTACTTCGATTTCATCCATCTCCAACTTCCTTCTCTTCATCCGTGTGATGATACTTAAATACAATATGGCTAATGGCTGGGGGTTAGTACACAGAGCTAGCCATCAGAAATACCAAAATACTAATTATCTACTATACCTCTGTAACTATATATAAGACGTTTTTGCAGTTCAAAAACTTCTTATATTTAGTTACGGAGGTGGTACTGGTGACCCAATATACCAGCTAGTAATATTACATCATTTTTCATGAATAGCATGGCAACATTAGTACATTAAGAAGCACTGAGCAGTATCTGCATTATGATGTTATTGTTAGGACAAGCTACAGGCCTACAGCCTGCTTTCACATTCAGTCCTCCAATTAGCTGTGAGGAAAGAATAAGATGCTCTTTGGCAAAGGCAAGGATCTCTAGTAACAAAATGTTGGCAACTTGCAGCAACATCAACAATAGGCTAATAGATATAATGGTATATCCCGATGACCCTTGTATGCTCACGGCTGTGTTCCCTAGGGGGTGATTTGGTTAAAGGTATAACCACATGCTTGTTTTATGAGAGGTATAACCACATGTTGACCAAATTAATTTGTATTGAGTAAAATTGCAGCATTGATTTTAAACTTGCTTACTTTACTAAGTAGGGCCCTAAACTCAAAACTCGTTTTAAGTCCTCAAATTAAATGGCTCGACCAGACCCAGAAGCTGTTTTGCCAGATTGACATGACATTTCTTTCCCGTCTCCTACCCTTGTTCCGATATTTTGACAGACGGCTTGGGGATGCTGAATTTTGAACAAGCTGTCATGGCCACTCATAAGCTTGATAAGCACGAACTGGCGTGGCCACAAGCGAGCTCGGGCTGTGCTGACATATTATGCGAGGGAGCACTGACCACACTCTTAGCAGGTCACCATCCTGAGCACGAAAGATCAGGAAAAGGTGCTTCTACCAACCGCAATTGCCTTGAACTTTATCGCAAGCCCGATGTCAGATCACATTGAAACCAATTGATGGCATCTACCAGCTATCTAGCACATGCATGTATATATGAATGCTTCATCAACTACTTTCTTTCAAACTGCTTACTTGACCTATTGAAGCCTAGAAACGAGCATCAGGCGACATGTTTATCGAACGGACTGAGTGAGATTTCCAGATAGACAATGAGCAGCCTACATTGTCCCGATGTCTGGTGTGTTGCTGCCCCATGACATGCACTTCAATCCTACAGACCATGGCCAGCACCCACAACTTATGCACCCCAATCCAGGACAGTAATGGCCACATCGCCAATCTGCCCGTAGTTAGGCTACAAAATGCCCCTGCTGCCATTTTGACAGATCGCTCAGACTCCGGCTTCCTCAACTTGTTTGATAAATATATCTCAACAGGCAGCATAACTGCATAAGAGGGGGAGAGACTGGGAGGAGATACCAAGGCAGCATTTTGTCATGAGGGAGTGCCATGCCACCCTGAAAAAAACTGATTTTGGACATGATTGAACAATTTATAGGCATTTAGACTTTGCGGACCTACTAGTTTTTTTGTTTTAGGACTTTGCCTGAACTAAGCATGCAAGTTCAAGTACCGGTATGCGATTTACTCGTTTGTATCAATAGGCATGTTATATGAAGCTTCCTAATCGTATCTACCTCTTAATACATGTTACCTTCAATTAAGAAAAGGTCTAGATTCTAGAGTAGGAAGTCTGTCAACATACCTGTGGTGCTGGTGCACACTGAGGCACGGAATGGATATTTGCATGCCCCTCAATCTGACTTGCTGAAACACCAGTAGCAGGATATTCCTGGAATAGATGTAATGTGCACAAAATTTATCATCATATACCTAAATACTCCCTCTGTGACTTAATATAAATCGTTTTTCGACACAACGATAGTGTCAAAAAACGTCTTATATTAAGTTACAGAGGGAGTAGATAATAAGGTACTCAGTAATAATTAAGAATAAAGCACAAGACTCAATGGTGGGACTTCTACCTGGTAGAAGAAAGGTCTACCAATAGATGAGTTTGTTGCAATATCTTCTGTTGCAAAATATTGATTTTGATTTGGTTGGTCAACAAAAACTGACTCGGCTGGCGGAGGCAAAACCACTTGTTTAACATTTCCTACAAAACAACATAGTTATTTATTAGACACATGCTACTAAGGACTAAACAAATTACAATTCATGATAAGCAAAAGAGGAATTACTTGAATTTTTATCCTGCTTTTTTAACTTTTTTTTCCTCTTCTCAGCTTTACTTGCATCTTTGTCTTTTCCTGAGGGATGTATATGCATCCTTTTCAGTTCACATACACTTTCCAATGATTTTTCTCCATTTTCAAGCACGTCAAGAATAAGTTTTCTTGTATCCTGGTGACCTTTGCTCTTCATCAGCAGATCATAAACAAACCACATAGCCCGGTTACGATATGCAAGCACAGCCTCTGTGCAATCTTGTTCTGGAGACTGGTCACTTGGAAATACATAAGTCCCTTTCCTCACATATTTTGTCCATCGCTTTAAAACATAACTTTCAGGAATTTTATCAAGATTCTTGAGACCAAGTGCATTCAGTGCATGCGAACAAAGTATGCCCATCATCTCAAATTTTTTGCAACTACAGCTCAATTCCATGGTAGAGGTGTCAAGGAAAACTACCCAAACTTTTGGACTACTTTGCATAATGAACTCAAATCTATACAGTGTTTCACTGCATTGCATTTCCTGGTATGAAGTTCCACTGCATCCGTCTAGAAACTCTGTTTCAAGAGACTTGTAGACTTTATGTGTGTAAACTTCAGCAGCGTGTTGCAAAATACTATTCTGCTTAACTGAACACTCTGGGGAAATTTGCTTGCACTGAATATCGTCTACAGATTCATTTGTACGCCAACTCCCAACCAGTTTATCAAACTCAAGAGCAAAATTAGTGGGTGAAGTTGATTCATCAGCAATGCTGCCCAGCACATTGTCTGAACTAAAATTCCTATCCAGTGATCTAATACCACAATCAAATGCAACCTTGTGAAGAGCTGTGCACCATTTATGCCTCTGCTCAAATAGATCAGTGAGCCACTGGTCATCCTGCAAATTATGCTCCTGAAGCATCATTGCCCATGTTTCCTCAAACTCTGTTTCTGACTCGCAATCTTTCATGCATTTCATGAACATGCTATGAAATGTTCCAGAAGCATTTGGTGTATCCAAATGGGCCTGTAGGTTCTTTTCGATATGCCACTGACAAAGACAATGGCATGTCTCTGGGAGAATGACTTCAATTGCCTTTGAGATAGTGTCATTCTGATCAGTAAATATTGTTTTAGGCGGACAACCACCCATTGACTCTAAGAATGATTTCAGTAACCATTCATAGGATGTCAACGACTCATCTAACATAAATGCACAGCCAAACATAACATTTTGCATGTGGTGATTAATACCAACAAATGGGGCACATATCATATTGTACTTATTGGTACGATATGATGTGTCAAATACCACAACATCTCCAAAACAGTCATAGTCAACACGGCTTCTACCGTCTCTCCAAAAGAAATTGGTCATTTGGCCTTCTTGGTCTACTTGCACATCCCAATAGAACATACCTTGTTCAATTGTTCTACGCTTCAAATATCCTACAAGTGCTTCGGCATCCTCTGGTTCAAGCAGTGCGTAACTTTGGATGCTAACCTGACTATGGCATTCAGCACCATCATCATGCACATGCAAACTGTCATGCATCGATTGGATTTCAGCATTCACCATTGCATTCAGTGTACCAGGTTTTGGAATCGAAAGGATCCTCACTGATCTCAGTAAGTGTATTTCTTCAGGCGGAACCAACTCATGATTATGCTCAGGAATTATCTGAATAACTCGCCACTGACCTTCGGAATCAACTCTAAAACGGACCATCGCTTTGCAGTTAGTTCTGGTCTCTGGCTTATTAAAGTTTGCCTCGGTAAGCTGCTCATCATCCTTTAAACCTTCCTTTGAGCAGTAATAGTCTTTCGTTCGAATAACTTTGGTCCCTGTAAAGTAGTACTGCTTTCCCTTTCGCACACTAAAACCCATACGGTGCCCATACTCACAGTACAGCCTGTAGGCTTGTTCCTCACTATACGCAACTTTAGTGCGCAATTCTTCAGTAAACTCCTCCCGGCTTGGTATAACAGAATTATTTTCCTGTTCTTCTTCACTTCTCACAGAATGTTCCTCCGTTCCCTGTTCTTGGCTGTCAAAAGCTACTTGAGCGCCATTTTCAGTAGCATAGATGATTTGCACCTGTTCGCTCTCTTGAGCTTCATGCTCGTCGTCTCCAACATTCTCCAGACAGATCGCGTCTCCATCAATCTCAATAGGGACGCTAGTACCTTCCATTTCTGCATCATCCACCACAAAAGGAAACATATTGGTCACATGCCAAGCAAAATTTAATTAGAGATAAAGTCAACCATGCGATACAACAAATTTAAGGATGCGTCAAACATAAATGAGAATGAGGTACTGACATACTAGAGTACACTAACTTTCGACTTATTAAAGGTAATTAAGGCATGCCCTCTGGAAACTGAACGCAAGAGCCCAAGTGTACTATACAGTCGTGCGAGTAAACCATTACCTACAGTTATCCAAGCTGCTGTCACCACATGATGCACACAATCCTTAAGCCCTAGAACATCATATATGTTGCTTATCATAATCATAACGCATACAGGTAGACTATTTTCGAAGCTTTAAATTTCCAAGATTTACAGCATATTCCATTCTACCAGGTTAGCATAGAACCACTCTATTGAGGTTCTCCAGTGCAACGGAATTAATGTTATTCAGCAAACAAACCGCTATAAGAATAACCAAAGGCACCATTAACCGGATGGACGGGAGCACCTCAGAAAGGGGGAAACTGGATTGATCTGTACCAGCAAAAGAAAACAGCCTGGAATAAAATTTGCTAAGATTTTTTTAGCAGGAATTAAATTGGAAAACATATAGCCCCCCCCCCCCCAAACAACCACCACCAAACCTGATCTAGCTGCACCACTGGCCCTCATCTACTCCGCGCAAATACAAGTAGAATCTCCTCCAGTGGTGGAACCAGGGTTTTCAAAATGGCACGCGGAATTACAATTTATTTTATTTTGTGACATACTCCCTCCGTCCCAAAATATAAGAGCGTTTTGTATACTAGTGTAGTGTCAAAAACGTTCTTATATTATGGGACAGAGGGAGTAGAATATAAGACATGAAAGTTTACACTAACAGCAAGGAAACTACAAATTGTTCTTAGGACCTGTTCAAATCACAGCCAAAGCTACCATGCCACAAAATAGGCTTGCCCAGCGAAATTGATGGCTGTTTGAACTGGTGCCAAAGAGTTGGCTGGCCCGGCACAGCCGCCGCGAGATCATGCATTTCTCGCCAGCACGCTAGCAAGCCGAGGGTGCGGTGAACCTTCGCCAAATATTGGCGTCGTACACTGCCATCTCTTCCTGGATGGGTCCTGTGTAATTATCTGTTTCTTCATCATGTGGTCCATGTTGTAGGATAGTTTCATTATTTTAGAGTGTAGCTGTTCAGTGGGCCCTCATGCGATTAGCAGGTACTCCTACAAGTCTCCGCTCCTGTATAGCAACTTCCACCTGCACCAATTACGCACCATTGTCTGCCTCATTTATTTTCTTGTTCAGACATCTTAGTGTTTTTGTAGGAAACTGTATCTTAGTTTCATTTTTTGTCTATATATCTTATATAGACAACCCCCACTACAAGTCATTAAATACCTATTTTGCTGCACGCGTGTGCTTCCACATCACCTTAATTACTAACAGCCGTTCGATCTATATTGTGTGAGCTGAGGCACCGCTGGATTCAGCAGCAACTTAGGCCCCTTTCCCACCCTTCCTCACTCGGACAGTAACCTTGGTGAGACTCTTCGCAGTCCCTGCATTAATGTTCCAACATTTATTCAGCTTTGATTATCTTCCTCTTCCCTACAAATTCCACTCCCAGCCTAGACACCCACGTATCAGTTTCTAGTCCGCACATCGTCAGTCTGGCAGCTAGCTCTGTGCTAGATTAGGCATGTGTTTCCAGCTGGCTAGCTCTGTCCATGTACGCTTATATTTTCTTCATGTATGCAGGAACAGAGGCACTACATTTTCTTAACATTTTTAGATTAGAAGTACGTATATGTCTCTGAATATTCCTAAGACTAGTGTAGCCCTCACATCTCAACTGGTTGCAAACCAAACATAGGTCAATTTTGCCGAAATTTTGGATGGTACAATGGCTACAATCCAAACAAGAACAACTTGCCCTCACTTTGGTCATGTCAACATTTCGGTGGGGCTAGTATAGGAGCTCAAACCAAACATACCCTTAGTAACAATAAAATTTTCTCTATTTTTCAAAGATCAGCGTATTCATGAAAGAATCCTAATTAAATTTGACTGAATGCTGCAATGAATCAAACAATTAACCATCTTCTATTGTCAGCTGGAAAGAGGGGAAAAAACAGAAACTGAGAAGTCAGAACACTCACGGTTAGGCCGGTGGATAAATGTTGGCCGGGGTGCTACCGGTGGCACATCAGCCGTCGCGGTGGACGGTGGCCGGCGCACGCCGTGCCTATCGAAGTACCGAGGAGCCGAGGGCGGCGTGCAGGCTCGGGGGCGCGGCACCGAGCGAGTGGTAGCGCGCTCACTTGGGGCCGTGCGGGCAGCGTGGCGCCCGGCGCTCGGGGCGGCGCTCGGCTCCGGTCGAGAAGTCCGGTAGGGTTAGCAGCGCCTGGTCCAGTCTGCTTTGTTCTCGGTTTTTCTTTTTCTTTTTAGCGGTGTCTGCTCTGTTCTCCTTCTTGCGCCGCGCCGGGATACAAGCAGGCCACTGAGTTCGGCTGGTATCAGGCATTCGAGCCCATTTAACTTGGTTTTTTTAAACACATGTAACTTTATTCGTACTTATAAACAATTACAGGGTATACTGATTTGGATCCTAAATTCCAAGAAAATACAAATAACTATTATGATTAAAAATTATAAAATTTCCAGAAACAGTTCTCCGTTACCAAGTTTGACTAGGTACCAGTGAAAATACTCCAAAGACTTCAGTAAAAAGGTTTAATTGGACTAAACAACGATGTTGTCACTCTTTTACCCACACAAACATTACCAATAATGATTTTTGAAAGCACATTGAGTCGCTCATCCAAAAAGATGGGAAGCCTTGTTCGATGAACATACTTGGGCCGGGGATGATCCCCTAGGAGTGCAGGCCGTCGAATCACTATATCTTCATCATGGTGTCGATGGAAGATTTCACTCTACAAAGAATCAGACCAACAAATAAAAGCTTGACACAGCAATATAAACTCATAGATCCGAATAATTAGATCTGCGAAGATAGAAAACTCTCTAACCTTATGGTACTACCAAAAGAACGATAGAAAATTTATTCTCACAAAACTATGATGATCACTAGACGTTGACGAAGAACATATAGGTCTTGAAGATCCGAGGTCCTCCCCTACCTCTTAGCGACAAGATGGCAGCCAGAGGAGAGGGGACTTAAATTTCTCACATGATGGCGGCGGCACAAGATACCCTCCTTTTAACTTGTTATCTTTCAAGCGTGCCACAACTTTCCAAAGTGATATTTGGCCCAGGTAAGGAAGCCTTGGTTGGGAGCTCCTGTCTGGTGCCTTAAGCGCCCGAATAGGGTCTTGGGCCCATGTGCCTCCTATTGTGGGCCGACCCAAGAAGCCTGGTTGCTTGATTGCCTCTTTTCGGCTCCGATCTTATTGGACTAGTTGCAGCTATCAAACATCCACTTGATAACATGTAAAAAATAAAAAAGTATTGAATTCAAAACATCACAGATTTTGGAATAAGTTCACGAATCTGAAAAATAATCATTGAATTTGAAAAAAGTTCATAATTTTTTTTAAAAGTTCATCGGATTTGAAAAAGGTCCATAATTTTTTTAAAGGTTCATCGAATTTGAAAAAAAATCATCAATTTTAAAAAATAGTACATCGAATTTGAAAAAAAAATCATCAACTTTGAAACAAAGTTCATTGATTTTTTTAGATAATCAAAGTTGAAAAAAGTTCATCAATTTTTTTAAAAAATTCATTGAATATGAAAAGGTTCATTGTTTTTTTAAAGTTCATCGAATTTGAAAAACTTTGAGCATTTTGAATAAAAAGATAAAAATGTAAAGAAAAAGAATAAAGAAATATAAAAGAAAAAATAAATGTAAAACCAAACAAGAATAAGGGGATTTTTGCAAATCGGAGGCTTTCCACAAACTGGGAAACGAAAAAAGGAAGTAACAAGTCACGAGCGATAGGTCGTGCTAGTGGTTCCTGCGGTTTACAATAGAGCAAGAGATCATGTATTTGAATTTGGCCGGGCAAAGGGCCGGCCCAGCCAGGAGCGGAGTGGGGGCGTGCGTCTGTTTGCAAATTGTACAGTATCGGGCGCTAAAGGCACAAAATAGGAAATACCGATTGGGCGTGGAATAGTCGCCGCGCCTTTCAATAGCTTTTTTTAGCCCGAAGAAATATGGCGCCTTCTGCTATATGCAACATTGCGAGTGACTCGTGGTGACACTCCCTCGGACTCCCTTCGTACCATAATATAAGTATAAGATGTTATCCCTACTTTTAATGGACGAATTGGTTGAATAGTTCCCCCCACTTTCAACCGGTTTATTTTCAACCGGTTTATTTTCAACTGGTTTTTCTTCGTCCCACCTCCCACCAGCCCCTCCCACCGGTTTTTCTCTTTTCTTGTCTGACCGGCAATACCCAACGTATTTATGGTAATTAATCATAATTAATTCACGTATAGTAATAAATCAATCCAGGTATGGTAAGGTCATAACTCAGGAAATTTTGAATATGGCAATTATATGGTAATAAATTTAAATTACCTCAAAGGCTATCAATCCAGATATGGTAAGGCCATAACTCGGGAAATATCGAATATGGTAATAAATTTAAATTACCACCAGGTATGGTAAGGCTATCCACGTATAGTAATAAATCATATAGTAATAAATCATAATTAATCCACGTATAGTAATAAATCAATCCAGGTATGGTAAGGTCATAACTCAGGAAATTTTGAATATGGTAATAAATTTAAATTACCCCAAAGGCTATCAATCCAGGTATGGTAAGGCCATAAATCGGGAAATATCGAATATGGTAATAAATTTAAATTACCCCAAAGGCTATCAATCCAGGTATGGTAAGGCCATAACTCGGGAAATATCGAATATGGTAATAAATTTAAATTACCACTAGGTATGGTAAGGCTATCCACGTATAGTAATAAATCATATAGTAATAAATCATAATTAATCCACGTATAGTAATAAATCAATCCAGGTATGGTAAGGTCATAACTCAGGAAATTTTGAATATGGTAATTATATGGTAATAAATTTAAATTACCCCAAAGGCTATCAATCCAGGTATGGTAAGGCCATAACTCGGGAAATATCGAATATGGTAATAAATTTAAATTACCACCAGGTATGGTAAGGCTATCGATCCAGGTATGGCACGCCCTCACCTGATCACCTATCACAATCTCCAGCCCCACGCACGCACCAAAGAACCCACCCGGCACCAAACGCAGCTCCTCTCGACCCCCTCGAGTAAACGCCGCCACCGTCGTGCGATCTTCCTGACACAGACGCCGTCGCCGCCTCCTTCCCACCTACGGCGTCCCCCACGTCCATGGTGACGGCGCTCGCGTCCTACACTGACCCTCCGCCTCATATAGGTTGGTCGTTGATGGAGTGGGATGTGCCGCTGCGGTTTGGGGAGGCGCAATCACGATCTGGTTGGGATCTCAGTGTGGACTCGTTCTCTACGATGAAGGATGGCGCTGCCTCCCTGGCAAATGGGATCGGAGGAAGGGGCTCTACGTCGTGAATGTCGGCGAGGCAGCGGCCGAAGGCGAGCCCGACGGTGAGCACGGGTGTTCGTCCCATGAAATAGGCGGCCACGGAGGGCGGATCTGAGGCCACCCCAATCGCCGGTGGCCCTTCCTCCCATCGCTCATCGCCTCCATTCTCTCTCTCCTCTAAATCTTTGTCGCCCCTGCCTGATTCTGGCCGACGCCATCCGGCTCTCGCATCGACCACCACCAGCACGGCTGCGGACGAGGCGCAACCGCAGACGCCGCCGCCGCCATCCTCATCCACCTCCTCCACCATCCTTCCCAGCCGTCGTCGGGGGCACCCGCCATCTGCGCTCTAGCCCACCCGCTCCCTCCTATCCCCTCCCCCTGCCTGCCAGCCCCGTGATCCATCGCACAGATGGCAGGTACTACAGCGACCTCCTCCCCAGCGGATCCGGCCTCCTCCGATGGAGATCCATCCTGGGCACCGCCTTATTCTCATGCGTGCACGTCTATATCAACGTCTCATTCCACCTCACCTCACCTGAGCCTTTACCTTCCCACCTCTGCTTCAGATCCACATCACTTTGCAAGGTATGTGCTTGATTGTTCCGAACTGGATCGATGGATTATGCAAGGTACTTTGGGTGTCGTCATTGACGGCAATTGTCACGCCATGCTACCATCGGAGGGGTCCCTCATCGATGATTAGGGTCTTCCGAACTGCACGAGCTCCATTGAGAAGGATGTTTTTAATTCTGGTTTTGCCTACATGCTTTCTTTGCCTGTATCTACTTAGCTAATGTCTTCTTATAGATAGTAGCTGCTGAAGTGGTGATCAAAGTTGTTCACTATAAGGAAACAACCATGATAACAAAAGTGTATATTCCCTGACCTTTGACCTGAAGTACTTTTTCATTAGAAACTTGCAACAGCCAGGCATTGAAATTAGCAACAGCTTCGTACGTACTGAACTAATTTGCAGCAACACGTACTGAACTAAGTTAGGTTATGCTCATCGTTCCAACATGCTTAGTGATAACCACCTAGCAAGCTGATCAAACATGAAAAAATTGAAGTGCTACTGCTAATCGTACTATTCTGAATGTGAAAATCTATTTAATTGGCTCTTCTCTAATTGTACACTTGCATAAATCTCAGATCTTGCAAATTACAGTATAACCATAAAAGTCATGCTTTGACTCCTATAGGGCCTTTTGCACTTTAATATGACTAATAATTTGCCTTAATATCACAGATTGTATTACTACCTTTCTAAGTGAATGACATTCAAGAAGGTCATTAAATAAAACCAAGAAATCCTTCTGGTATTGGAGTGTAGGAAAGTTGAGACTATAAAACCAAAAGGTTATATTTACGTTTATTAGAGAAGGTTCTTTACTTTTTATAGGAAAACACAAAATGTTGCGATGTAGAGTCTAGGTGGTGGGCCTCCTTGATCCACTTGGTGGATGAGGGCGACTCCGGTCCTGGCACCCATAGTGCCAGTGATCCAAAAATCATAGGGCCTGGATATAGCTCTAGCAGACGTATGCGGCTTGCGCATCGAGCTTGGTCGTCTCGAGCATGGAGATAGGCGAGTTGTAGACCAAGAGCTGGTACAGAGATAGGCGAGTTGTAGACAAGAGCTGGTGGGCAGCAAGAAACGCATGCACACCAAAGAACAAATCTGAGTCACATGCCTACTTCTATTGGTTTCTACAAAGAGCGGCTAGCTTAGATCTTAGACCAGTCGGTCACTGTCGAGGTCGCCAAGGTGATCTTACAGCACCGCCGTGGGGATTTCTCATGATTTTATGTAGGCAAGCCGCAAGCGGTGGTGGTGATTGGCTGGGTGGTGTCGCTGCCTTGGGAAGAGACGAAGTGATGGTAAAAGTAAGCAGGATCCGATGATTCTTCCGTGGGGATAGCCAAAGTCAAGATGTCGACTACAGACTCGTCGCAGACTTGCAGTGAACCTGGATGCGGCAAGCCTGATTTGTGGATCGATGGCGGGTCTTGACTTTGTTAGGCCGGGATTGGATGGTTGCGGAGGGTGGTGTGCTTGATTGGGTTCCCATGGAAGAATGTGGCCTCCTCGTGGATCTGGTCATGCCCATCCTAGAGAACATTGTGTCCCTAGCTCCCTCGAGGAGCAAGAACAGTGCAAGCGGCAGCAGGGGGTAGGGGTAGATGTGGGGAGGGATGTCGGCGGCTGCTCGAGGTCATCATGATGAAACCCTTGACGTCCCATCTTTATCAATGGAAGTGGAAGAGCACGAAGTCGAGATTGGATAGGAGTTTGAGTTCTTTTTGGCACCGATCGGTTCCCCACTTTAGAGATGTATTTTTTTGCGTGCGAGCAAACAGTGGGTTGATTCTAAAAGGGATAGGCACTTTTCAACAGAAGTGCATGACGGACCAAAAATATGACCTCATTTTATTTGTTTGATAGATATCATATTATTCGTTGTTGTTTGTTCGGTGAAATTTCCTAATATTTGATTGTTGTGTTTCTAATTAGAGCACCCCATAATCACCCAATATGAGGGGATGATAAATGAAAGATACTGATTATAAATTTTAAAGAGCCCGTGGCAACGCACGGGCGTTATACTAGTTATAGTTATAGGATGGAGGGAGTATATTTGATCAAATAATTGATTTATATAGTAGGAAAGTAAATGGTTGACTAACACAACATTTTATCAATGATAAATAATGTCATCAGAGAGCTAGTGTTTTGTGCTTTATTTATAAAAAGCGGGCGGAAAGTCTTTTTGGAGAGGTATGTTGGTTCTATGTGCGCGTGATAACTATTTCTCACTTATAGTGAGTCTACCAGTACTCTCACCAGAAGGAATCCCTTAGTGGACCGGCCCCGTCGCATGATTTTCTTTGATCTTTACATTTTGTTTTCAGTTTGTTTCTTCGGGTTTTCTGTGTTTCTTCAAATATTTTCCTTAGTTTTCTCACTTTTTCTTACAGTTCTTTCTTTTTGCTTTTCAGTTCATTTGTACAGTTTTATGCATTTCTTTATCGTCTTTCTTCAGATTTCCCCCCTTTTTCTTCTGTTTTTATTTTTGGTTTTTTGTTTGCTTCTTTGGTTTTCTCGCGTTATTTCAATGGTTTAGTTTGGGTTATTTATTTATTTTTTCACATAGGTCTAAAATTTTCAGTACGCAATGTACATTTTTCATATACTCATGTAACATTTTTAGATACACCTTAAATGTTTTTTAAATGCATGATGTACATTTTTAAAAAATACATATTTTGAATATATTTTCATATGCATATTAATCATTTCTCAAATACATGTTGAACATTTTTTCTGAATGGCACAAAACATTTTTTAAACTACACGAAAAAAGATTACACTGTATAGATATAGTTTTTGAATTGAACGAACAGATTTTAAAGCAGGTGAATATTTCTGAAATGTTAGGCACATTATTAATAGTGCAAAACATTCTTTTTGAATCATGCAAAAAGTTTTTTAGATTGTGTAAACATATATTTAAATTCCAAAATTATATTTTTGAAACACATGAACATTTTTAAAATAAAACATACAATTTTAAATAGGACAAAATGTAAGTAATTTTATTTAGAAAACATTGTTAAATGTCACGTAAATTTTTTGAATCGTGAAAACTATTTATTTTCAGTTATGCAAACTTTCTTTTACATTGTATACAAATTTATTTAAGATGTTGCAATCATTTTTTGAAACAAGTAAACAATTTTTAAATGGCTCTTATATTTTCTAAACTTTCCCCATTTTATTACTACCGCGAGTCTTATACAATCGATCGGATCACCACCGTGTATGGCTAACAGGCGATTACTAGCGATTCCTGCTTCATGCAGGTGAGTTGTAGCCTGCAAACCGAACTAAGGACTGGTTTTTGAAGTTAGCTCATACTCACGAGATGTACAAAACATTTTTTAATTACATTATTTTTATATTATATACTCATTTTAAAACGCCACAAACATTTTTTTAACATGTGAACATTTTTTAAATGTCACATTCATTTTTTCAATTCTATCAAAGTTTGCTTTAATTATGTGAAAAAAATAACATTGCACAATTTTTTGAACCTGTCATGTTTTTTAAATTTAGGAAAATATTTATCCATTTTAGAAATAAAAGTAAAAGTAATGAAAAAAGGTAAAAAAAAACGTGCGCTAGGTCATTCATGTGGGGCGCCTGAGGCGGGCGCACCTTCCGTCTCGCCCTTCCCCAAAAAAATAATCTTCGCCTCGCTCTAAACGAGACAAAGCAGCTCCCCGCTTCAGCAAGAAGGAAACCAATTTCAGGTTAGCATAAGAAAACATAGATAATTGAACACACAACAAAACATTTGAAGCTTTCACTTGTTCAGTTGGGTGCAAAATAACACACCACTTTAACAACTTGACAATAAGTAAGACTTTTATCAAATGTTACCTCTCATTGTGACATACACATAGTGCAAACAGAATAATAACCACAAGTCGTTTGCATGCAATACCATCTTACAATTGTGGCATGCTAATCAAGAAAAGTACTATTGCACGAGATCTAATATAGTAGCTTCAAGGAATAACATTGGTACTATTAGCAAAAGAAGAAGAAGCAAGCAAGCCATGTATTGACTACACTCTTTGCAATTGGAGTTGATCACAGTGTACATAGTCTTGGCCAGGCTTTGCACGACAGAGTCGGAAAGATTGCCTGGACGTGTAATAATCACCACCGCACTCCCGATCAGATCCCACGGGTATGACCATCCTCATCTCCACCGCGAGATCCAACTCCCCCGATCGTAGCTCCGACGCCAAGCGGCGGCGCCGCATGTCGGTGAGCAGCACGTCGGTGTGAGACAGCCTAACGTTCACGTCCGCCGTCGACTGCCTGCCGACGCAGAAGTTGGGCACGTCCGCCCATTCGACAACCATGTCGCCGTAGAACACAGTGACCGTGATCTCCTCCTTGCAGGTCATGTCGACACCCTTGTTGTCGACATTTGAACCCAGGTCTATTCATTAGACATTGAGCCCAGTAACCAACTAAGCCACCTTTATTTGTTGTTTGTTGTATATAAACAAGGTTATTTGAACCTTTTTTTTTCTGTCATATCAGCAATATAACAACAACAACAAAGCCTTTAGTCCCAAGCAAGTTGGGGTAGGCTAGAGGTGAAACCCATAAGATCTCGCAACCAACTCATGGCTCTGGCACATGGATAGCAAGCTTCCACGCACCCCTGTCCATAGCTAGCTCTTTGTCGATACTCCAATCCTTCAGGTCTCTCTTAACGGACTCCTCCCATGTTAAAATCGGTCGACCCTGCCCTCTCTTGACATTCTCCGCACGCTTTAGCCGTCCGCTATGCACTGGAGCTTCTGGAGGCCTGCGCTGAATATGTCCAAATCATCTCAAACGATGTTGGACAAGCTTCTCCTCAATTGGTGCTACCCTAACTCTATCTCGTATATCATCATTCCGGACTCGATCCTTCCTCGTGTGGCCACACATTCATATCAACATACGCATCTCCGCCACACCTAACTGTTGAACATGTCGCCTTTTAGTCGGCCAACACTCCGCGCCATACAACATTGCGGGTCGAACCGCCGTCCTGTAGAACTTGCCTTTTAGCTTTTGTGGCACTCTCTTGTCACAGAGAATGCCAGAAGCTTGGCGCCACTTCATCCATCCAGCTTTGATTCGATGGTTCACATCTTCATCAATACCCCCATCCTCCTGCAACATTGACCCCAAATACCGAAAGGTGTCCTTCCGAGGTACCAGCTGGCCATCAAGGCTAACCTCCTCCTCCTCACAGCTAGTAGTACTGAAACCGCACATCATGTACTCGGTTTTAGTTCTACTAAGCGTAAACCCTTTCGATTCCAAGGTTTGTCTTCATAACTCTAACTTCCTATTTACCCCCGTCCGACTATCGTCAACTAGCACCACATCATCCGCAAAGAGCATACACCATGGGATATCTCCTTGTATACCCCTTGTGACCTCATCCATCACCAATGCAAAAAGATAAGGGCTCAAAGCTGACCCCTGATGCAGTCCTATCTTAATCGGGAAGTCATCGGTGTCGACATCACTTGTTCGAACACTTGTCACAACATTATTGTACATGTCCTTGATGAGGGTAATGTACTTTGCTGGGACTTTGTGTTTCTCCAAGGCCCACCACATGACATTCTGCGGTATCTTATCATAGGCCTTCTCCAAGTCAATGAACACCATATGCAAGTCCTTCTTATGCTCCCTATATCTCTCCATAAGTTGTCGTACCAAGAAAATGGCTTCCATGGTCGACCTCCCAGGCATGAAACCAAACTGATTTTTGGTCACGCTTGTCATTCTTCTTAAGCGGTGCTCAATGACTCTCTCCCATAGCTTCATTGTATGGCTCATCAACTTAATTCCACGGTAATTAGTACAACTCTAAACATCTCCCTTGTTCTTGAAGATTGGTACTAATATACTCCGTCTCCATTCTTCTGGCATCTTGTTTGCCCGAAAAATAAGGTTGAAAAGCTTGGTTAGCCATACTACCGCTATGTCCCCGAGACCTTTCCACACCTCAATGGGGATACAATTAGGGCCCATCGCCTTGCCTCCTTTCATCCTTTTTAAAGCCTCCTTCACCTCAGACTCCTGGATGCGCCGCACAAAACGCATGCTGGTCTCATCAAAGGAGTCATTCAGTTCAATGGTAGAACTCTCATTCTCCCCATTGAACAGCTTGTCGAAGTACTCCCGCCATCTATGCTTAATCTCTTTGTCCTTCACCAAGAGTTGGCCTGCTCCGTCCTTGATGCATTTGACTTGGCCAATATCCCTCGTCTTCCTCTCCCGGATCTTAGCCATCTTATAGATGTCCCTTTCACCTTCCTTCGTGCCTAACCGTTGGTAGAGGTCCTCATATGCCCGACCCCTTGCTTCACCAACAGCTCGCTTTGCGGCCTTCTTCGCCATCTTGTACTTCTCTATGTTGTCTGCACTCCTATCCAGGTATAGGCGTCTGAAGCAATCTTTCTTCTCTTTAAGCGCCTTCTGGACATCATCATTCCACCACCAGGTATCCTTATCTTCGCTTCTCCTTCCCCTGGACACTCCAAACTCCTCCGAGGCCACCTTACGAATGCAAGTCGCCATCTTCATCCACACATTGTCTGCATCCCCTCCTTCCTCCCAAGGGCCCTCCTTAAATACCCTCTCCTTGAACACCTGAGCTACCTCCCCCTTGAGCTTTCACCACTTCGTTCTAGCGACCTTGGCACGCTTATCCCACTGGACACGAATCCGAAAGCGGAAGTCAGCAACCACCTCTGTCATATCAGCAATAATAAATTTTTTGCTTGGTAACTTTGGCATGACCAGCGTGATAACTACGGCATGAGCAACATGATAACTATACCATGATAAGCCTGATAACTACATTATGAGAAGGTTAATGACTATATCATGAGAAGCGTGATAACTTTAGCATGGGGCAGTGGTAACTTCACACTGGGGTATGTTTGGACAAAAAATATCCTGGATGAAAGTTACCATGGTGTTTAAACTTAAGATATTAGGTTTGTGGTCCGTAAAATTACCATAAATTTACATGGAAATTGCGGGAGAAGTTATGTTTCAACACTTTTTTCTCGAAGTCAAAGTTACCATGGTGGTTGAACGTAAATTATGAGGTTCGTGGTGCATAAATGACCATTGATATTTACACAGTAGTTACCGGGGCATGTTTCAACAACTTTTTCCATGGGTAAAAAGTTATCAATGGGGTGTATGTAAATTATCGGGTGTTTGTTGCGTAAATTACCATGCTATTTACACTTAAGTTATCAGGGTATATTTCTGCAACTTTTTTCGCTTATGGTTAAAAACTATCAATGTGTTTATATGTAAGTTATCAGGTCTATTGAGTTTAAATTATCATCTTATTTACACATAAATTACCGGGGTATGTTTCAACAACTTTTTGGATGAGTGATTTGGACATACTTAATTGCACAATCAATTGTGGCTTGATATTTTTCCAACCAATCCATACCCAGGGTGATGTCTATGTTGAAACACTTGAGGGCAATGAGAGAAGCTGGATACAAGACGATTAACTAAGATTTGGTTATCATGGCTCAACCTCTTGGTGTGGCACTAAGATCCTGAAAAATGAATCAGTAGAGGGGTGTGCAAAGATTCAAAAGCTATGCCATGGAAAGATGTGAAACTCTTAGACATGAAAGGATGTGACATCCCTAAATCGAAAAAGAACCGAAGTCGATATGGAGTTGACACGAAGTGTACTAAGTACAACATCGGTTGCTTCCTGAGCTTCTTCAACAAATGTGTAGGGACCATGACCAATTGTGTGTAGGGACCATGACCAATAGTCCCTACACACAACATGGACTTTATAATCATACACGCATCATGCACGTTGTGTGTTGGAAACAATAGGTATCACAACACAAACTCTACGACTCAAAGCATACATATTCAAAGGCTTTAACGAGCAAATTGTAGCAGATTTATTCACACTGAGGTCACATGACCAACACGCAACAAGCAAAAAGGAAGCAAATTATGTCTTAGTAAAGATCAAGTTTAACAAAAAGCATAAGAGGATTGAAATAAGACACAACGACCCTCCCAAGGTACCAGACTGCTATTTGGGAGCACATCAATCCTTCCGTAGAAACCACCATTGAGTTTAGTGGGTCTCCTTTGCAACATGTTAATTAAGCAAGGGTGGGTATAATTATACTCAGCAATATTTACATAGAACTATCTACTCATCCTCAAGTATCAAGGGAAAAGGTATGTACCTAGTTTGCATGATTGCGAGCTTTGACTTTTGGCTACTCTAAGCTACGCCTACCAACAATTTGTAGCAGAGGTAAGAGAATACACACGAGTCCATCATCTAGCTAACCACCATTGTAATACACCACCATGAATCCTCTCTCGACTCACCCGCAAGGAAGTAATCCAAGGTACTCATGCTTATCTAGGCAATTTTAAGGTAGCCAATGAAGTTCTCTATGATCATGTATAGATGTCCAAATAGTCACTTAACCACAGACACGGCTATTCGAATAAATTTAACCCTCTAGGGGTGTATTTTCTCACCCACATGTATTAGCCGACTCTTATTGCCAGGTAGTGCGTGACCATGACACTTGTCTTATGCACCGACTCTAGTCCAGGGAGTCACCTATTTAGGTTCTGGATTGAAACATGGTAAATAACTAGCGAGTATCTAGTCATAGTGGTAGCTGCATTTACACGACCGGGTCTGAGCCACGGGACAAGACTAAATTGGATTGGATTTGCCAAATCTGCGAATGGAAGACCGTACATTTCTCACTTTCCCGAGTGGAAACCCTGATCTTCACAAGAGACCTTGGTTACACACTTAGTCATACATTGTATTGTTGTTGAGCGGGCTGAGTAGTAAGTGTGGCCTTGTAAGTCCGGACTGCTGCTAACTTGTGGACATACTTACCCTTTTGAGATGAATTCTCAATAAAGTCCCAATGAGAGATATTTTACATCGGGACTCACGACGATGAGGTCCAACTCCTCTCTCTCTCTCTCTCAAAGTAAGGGATGGACGATGTTGATGAACATAGCTCCAACGGTGAATTCCTAGTCCGACACGGGATAAAAAATACCTCTAGATTGGATTGCTGTGGCCTGCGGAACACAGGGTGGTGACGGTGGAAAAATTGCTCGACAAATCTTTCTAGAGGTTTCGAGAGATCATAAAGGCACGGATATCGAAACTTCATGAACATGGCCAAAGAGGAACCCGTGGGCTGTTGTGGCTGCGGGCAACGACGGCGCCCTGTGGGTACCGTCTCGTCCCTGGAGGTATTGTCATGGCCATATCCATCCCCTGATCAGGCACCGGGGGAAACCTTAGGCTTGGTTCGCTGGGCCAGGCAACGGTGGCGCCATGGCATCGTGCTCTCCTTGGAGACGCTGCTTGGGTGTGTGTGTGACCAGGCTTGGGGTACTGTGTTGTCATGTGTTGGTTGGTGCTGTGGGCATGGGCATCCGGGGCACAATGTACTCCATCTTTGACGCTTCATTTCAGACGTCTTCCCCGAGTCGGGCTAGCTCATTTTGTCCACTTACCGATCTCCTAGGTGCTAAGAGTGTAGCGTGCGTTGTTCTAGTTTGGTCCGGAGTTTTTGCATGCTCCAAGGTATCGGATACAGTTGTGACGCGGTTTATGTGCTTTGTGTTCTACTTCTTTGCCATTCATGGCTTGAGTTTGGGCAAGGCGAGTAGCATGTCGGTGTTGTCATGGTGGATGTGGTTGCTAATTTCTTAGTGTAGCATTGTGCCATACCGTGTTGTATTGTTCATCTTGGCTCCTTCTTTCATGAATATATGATATGTATGCTTGTGCGTATTTAAAAAAAAAGTGACCAGTTTGTTGACACTATAGGCTTTGCCCGTTTCTCCCATGACACGACCAATTCTTTCTGTCACCTGTCCTCGAGTGTGCGACGGGCAAGATCGATAGTGATGAACATCGACAAGGTTTGGATCCCACACGCAAATTTCACAATCGAGAGAAGAAAAGAAAGACAAGGTTTGGACTTACGAGCTGGAGTAGACCTCGATCCGATCGAGTCTACACATGAAAGTACGATCTAATTAGGGCATCTAGATCTACAGCTTAGCTAGTTTACATAATACAGTACTCCCTCCGTTTCAAAATTCTTGTCTTAGATTTGTCTAAATACGGATGTATCAAGTCACGTTTTAGTATTAGATACATCCGTATTTAGATAAATCTAAGGCAAAAAATTTAAGAGGGAGGATTAATTAAGTCCGCAGCAAGTGCTAGTGGAGTATACTTACATAGCTCACACTCACCTTGATTGGCACAAACAGAACAAAGCCAGTTAAGCATTCACACAGTGCACAGCTCCGAACGCGCGCGCCCACGGCCGGACGAACGAACTAATGGTGAGGCCGCACGCCGTGGTGGTGCCGCACCCGAGCTCCGGTAACATCAACCCGGCGCTCCAGCTGGCCAAGCTGCTGCACCACCACGGCGTCTACATCACCTTCGTCAACACCGAGCACAACCACCGCATCATGGAGGCCACCGAGGGCGCCGCCGCAGTGCGTGGCCACGAGGGGTTCCGGTTCGAGGCGATCCCGGACGGGCTGGTGGAGGCTGACCGGGACGCAGAGGACTACGACCTCATGCTGTCTGCCGCCACGAGCCAGCGGTCCGCGGAGCCGCTGAAGGAGCTCCTCCTGCGGCTCAACGGCACCCAGGGCATGCCGCCGGTGACCTGCGTGCTGCCGACATCGCTGATGAGCTTCGCTCTGGACGTGGCGCGGGAGCTGGGCGTGCCGAGCATGGTGCTCTGGGCTTGTAGCGCCGCATCGCTGATGACCCAAATGCGGCTCCGGGAACTAAAGGAAAGAGGCTATGTGCCACTCAAAGGTAACACTGGAACCTATTGTTTCAACAGGAAAAAAAAATACACTGGAACCTATTTGTTTCTATTTCATAAAATTTGTGTTTCCATATTAACCAAAAAAAATTCAATTATTTTTTGCTACCCTGTTTATGAGATGTCGTGCTGTAGGACGCTTCATAAATATTTACATGGACGGGCAAGAAAAAAGATAACATGACGCGCAAAAAAACTAACATCATATGTTAACCTTCATGCACTAGCCAACACAAAAAAAAGTCCGAACTGATGAAAATAGCTAGATAATCTACATATACACTTCAACACCTCCTCTCATGTGTGACGCAAAAAGTCAACACGTGGATAGACTCAATGGTATGGCTCAAGAGACCTATATGTAGACAAACGAGAGCAGCAACAATTTTTTGATAAACTGCGAAAGTCAGCACTTGAACTTAAGACCTTAACTCTGATACCATGTTAAGCTTCATGCACTAGGCAACACAACTAAAAATCCAAAATAATGAAAAGGAGTAGATAATCCACATATACACTCAAACATCATATACAATAAAATGTGCTAATACTCGCGAAGTCCTTCGCTATTGGCTAGGATGCTACATCAAGGACGTCAAGGAATAGGTCTAGCAGATTATGTCTTTTTTCATATAATATATCCTGCTAGGCAACCCCGTCGCCGAATCTGCTGACCCAAAGAGATATTAGTGGGAAACATCTGTATATATTAAACTACACCTTCTAATTTCTTTATATAAATCGAACGGCCCAAAGAAGATCGATTTCGAAGTATCTAATCCAGTCGGCAGGAAATACATTAATCTGTATCTTACAGGCATTTGCCATGCTTCATGTGTGTTACTATACCAAAATATTTCAAATTGACGGTATAAAATTGTCAATCAGATTTTGCACACTAGACACTACCAACTTATCTTCTTTTTCGACCTACTTTTTTTTCTAGATCTCTACTCTCTTTCTTTTAGGCAGAGATGTACTGCATTCTGTTTCCCAAGAAAAAAAAACTGGCAATCCGTTTTATTTGCAGGAATTGGCAATCCGTTAAGTCAACTCTAACCGATCCTCTATCCGGCTGTAAGGAAGGATAAATTCTATTATCCTTGGCTACGCCGCACCTAGCCGATCCTCTAAACCGAATAGAGGAGGAAGAAAATTTCCACCCCCGCCAAAAACCCCCTCCAATCTGCCTAAATATTCTTACCCTCAGCGCCGCCAAGTAAAAGTGGCGCCTTCTTTCTCGCACCCTTGCACCGACTTCATTCCCGCCGCAGCCGCCACCACGCCACCGATGACCGACTCTCCCGCCGGAATGGATAGCCTGGATCCTTCCACCACCCCGTCGGCTTGTCGCCGCCGAAAACCACCCCTGCTCTACCGCCCGCGTCAAAGAAAATTTTGGGGATGAAAAAAGTCTACCAAGTTTAAGCTCCAGCTCCCATCGCGGCAAAGGCTGCCGGGTTGGCGACCACCTCTCCGGCGACGGCCAATGGCCTTCCCGCAGCTCCCGGCAGAGCCAAAAGAGCTAGAAAACCGACGGCGACGACTCATGCGAAGAAAGGAAGACGAGAAATGCGTACCGTGGCACATACAAATAAGACCTTGTGGCCATGATTGAGGCCAAGAAG